>NC_088296.1:9762609-10062609 GCF_032854445.1 Liolophura sinensis | reverse complement strand
AGTTCCGGACAGGAACTGTGTACTGGAACCCAACACATCCGGCAGTACTGGGTATGTTGGATTAGTAACTCCGCGTTGTTGTTGTACAGATTGATCAGTGATATTTTCGTAAGCTATGACGTCAATACATTTCCCCTGCTTTTCTAACCCTATATCTTCTCTAACAACTCCGCTGGAACAATTTCTTGTCCTGCAATTTAAAAATTATACACATTAGTTTTGGTAATTATTTAATTTCTCAAGGAATATTTCAAATAAAAACGCCGGCGTAAAATGATGGATATAGTGTGAAACAAAAAACTGTTCTGACAACAATATATTTACATACTACTTTGGCTCTTCGACTGACTGACTGACTAAATATTGTTGCTAAGCCCAGGCTTGCAAATCCTCAATTCTCAAATTCTCAATTGTAACAAATCAGGTGGAAGTAACCCCGCCTACAGTACAATGTC
Source organism: Liolophura sinensis (assembly GCF_032854445.1). NCBI lineage: Eukaryota > Metazoa > Mollusca > Polyplacophora > Chitonida > Chitonidae > Liolophura > Liolophura sinensis. The sequence goes on along the minus strand of NC_088296.1, from coordinate 10,062,154 downwards.
AAGAGTGACGTCACGTTGTCCTTGGTTACGAGTGATTCAACACCGTGTTTCCGGTTGCACTAATATGATATGGTGTATTTGTTGGCCATTTCCAGATTAACGGCATGTCAGAACAAAATAACTGTAAACCCATCTTCCAAATTAACTAAGGTTATCGACATTTCTTTTAAGTGCCACAACTTGATGGTGTTTTGAGACAAATCACATCACGAGGGAATTCCACAAAGTCAAAGTATTAAACCTCGTCACAATGCTTAGCTGTGGTAGTGGTAGTTACAATTTTGGTGTCATTGTCTTACGGTATATTTATGAGGTACCTAAAATGTTCATCTATAAGGCTAAAAAAATAAGCTATAAAATCGTTTTTCAAATTCAGATTTTATTAATAGTTGCCATTGAGCACAACCCCATTCCTTACCTGAAAATAAAAACAACGGCTAGGACGACCACGGCCAGAAGAACCACTCCGCCTATACCTGCTGCCAGACCGATCGTCAACGCTGAGGAATCCGCGGCTGTAAATGCAGTAACGACTGAAAAATAGCTTCCTCATGTGATTAATCCACATCCTATTATTATGTTATATATTTTCTTGGGGGAACTCAGGACTACTTTAATAGCCCCTAAAAACGGGCAACACATTTATGCATGGAAGGAATCAGACACACGACCAACCGAAATCGCCGCACTTCGTCAGGTCAGTGACCGACTGGTTACCATGAGAGAGATGTATTCAAATAAATGGGTAGAGAATTCTCCGCTTAAACCAAAAGCAAACTGAACAGAAAATCTTGAATCGTCTGTCCCACTCCACGCATGAAACATGTTCAGTATTTGAAATTAAGGCAACATGCAACTGCTCGCTTCCTTGGAGTTAAACTCCCAACTGGGGCAAAAACTTCCTGGTGCCCTGATTTGCGGTCGAAAACTACATTTGTTTGTTGTTCAGCATTTACTTACTTCTGCACCCCAACTCTTCACCCTCTTTAAGCTTGTATCCCACTGCACACGCGCACGTGCAGTTGCCCTCCGTATTTACACAAACAGAATTGTTGCCGCATGTGTTTGGATTTTCGGTACACTCATCAATGTCTACATGGTACTTGTAAATATATTAGCGGAATATATATATATATATATATATATATATATATATATATATATATATATATATATATATGATAGAATATAAAACAACCCCTTTCTTCAGTGAAATATAAACTGCTCAATAACTTCATTTCTGTATAAGATATACATGACAAGCTACAGAAAAGAGGTTGTAAATTTAAACATATATAGACAAATTTACTAAAGGCATATAATGTTTTGTTTTATTTTGAACTATTGAGAGGCTGCGCTGATATCTTGTGATTTCTAAGGTAAGTTGACAAGAGGCTGCATTTCACCGCTTACGTCTGACCGTTTGCCAGCCATCAAACTTTCGTCGCTCCTCTGGGTTTTCTCTCTATTCCGCACGTCTAAATTACACTCCTTTTTCATGTACATGTAATCGACTCAGTGTAGTCACCACAGTCATTACCCTGGAACTGAGTAGGGATCAAGTCTTCGACATGATGCGTTAGTGAGGCAACATCACAATCATGATGATACACCGTATGAATGAATGGCTGATTAGGGCCTAACACCACATTGTACTATGGGTGTGGACAGATCGACGGACAACCGCCTTAATCTGACTTTTCTTTCGCTGGTACTTTATACTTGCTTACCCAGATTGCACCCCAACTCTTCACCCTCTTTCTGTCTGTATCCCTCCGCACACGTACACGTGTAGTTGTCCTCCGTGTTTACACAAACGGAGTTATTACCACATATGGTTTGATTTTCGGTACACTCGTCAATATCTGTATGGCACACGTAAAACATAAGCTTACATAACAACTACACTTTTACATGTAACCTGTGCCTTACATGGTGTACATTTTTCGTTTGTTGCAAGCATACCTATCAACTATGAAATCTGTACCTCTATCTCTCAACAAAATCAGTAAACAGAAAAGAATATGTAAATTTCAGAATAATTATAATTGATTTCATCATCTGTATATAATATTTTCGAGAGCTAAGGCTGCGGAACTATTTAGAGACAGTGGTGATACCTTGTGACTTCATTGTTAATACAATCCTATCAATGGAGTCACCACAGTCATCACTCTGTAGCTGAGTTGAGATCAAGTCTTTGGCATGATACATTAGTGAGGCAACATCACAATCATGATGATACACCGTATAAATGAATGGCTGATTAGGGCCTAACACCACATTGTACTGTGGGTGTGGACAGATCGACGGACAACCGCCTGAATATGACTTTTCTTTCGCTGGTACTTTATATTTGCTTACCCAGATTGCACCCCAACTCTTCACCCTCTTTCTGTCTGTATCCCTCCGCACACGTACACGTGTAGTTGCCCACCGTGTTGGCACAAACGGAGTTGTTACCACATATGGTTTGATTTTCGGTACATTCGTCAATATCTGTATGGCACACGTAAAACATAAGCTTCCATAACAAACACACTTTTACATGTAATCTGTGCCACATATGGTGTTCATTTTTCGTTTGTTGCAAACATACCTATCAACTGTGAAATCTGCACCTTTTTCTCTCAACAAAATCAGTAAACAGAAAAGAATTTGTAAATTTCAGAGTAATTATAATTGATTTCATCGTCTGTATATAATATTTTCGAGAGCTAAGGCTGCGGAACTATTTAGAGACAGTGGTGACACCTTGTGACGTCATTGTTAATACAATCCTATCAATGGAGTCACCACAGTCATCACTCTGTAGCTGAGTTGAGATCAAGTCTTTCGCATAATACGTTAGTGAGGCAAGATCACAATCATGATGAAACACCGTATGAATGAATGGCTGATTATGGTCTAACACCACCTTGTACTGTGGGTGTGGACAGATCGACGGACAACCGCCTGTATCTGCCTTTTTCTTTCGTTGGTACTTAATACTTGCTTACCCAGATTGCACCCCAACTCTTCACCCTCTTTCGGCTTGTAACCCTCCACACACGCGCACGTGTAGTTGCCCTCCGTATTTACACAAACAGAGTTGTTACCACATATGGTTTGATTTTCGGTACACTCGTCAATATCTGCAGGACACACGTGAATCAGAAGGTTTAACAACAACTGCACTTTTACACTTTTGAAAGCATACATAACAACTATGAAATCTGCACTTTTATCTATCAACAAAATCAGTAAACAGAAAAGAATATGTACATTTCAGAATAATTATAAATTCATTGTATCATCTGTATATAGTATGTTGTTCGAGACCCGAGGCTGCGGAACTATTTAGAGACAGTGGTGATACCACGTGACTGCATTGTTAATGTAACCCTATCAATGGAGTCACCACAGTCATTACACTAACTGATTTGAGACCAAGTCTTTAGCATGATAATTTAGTGAGGCAGCGCCATAAACATTTCGACACGTTGGATGATTAAATGGATAACGGATTAGGGTCTAACACCACATTGTTCTGTGGATGTGGACAGATCTTTGGACAGCCACATAAATCAGCCCATTCGCCCGCTGGTATCTTATATTTGCTTACCCAGATTGCATCCCACCGCTTCACCCTCCCTCTGCATGTACACGCGCACGTGTAGTTGCCCACCGTGTTTACACAAACGGAGTTGTTACCACATATGGTTGAATTTTCGGTGCACTCATCAATATCTGTTTGGCACACGTGAAACATAAGCATACATGACAAATGCACTGTTACATGTAACCTGCATATTTCTTCAGTAGAGCGTGAGCAGTCCAATGCCTGATATGTTGTTCATTATTCGTTTGCTGTAAACATACCCGCCAAACTAAAGTTGTGGGACAATCTACGGGGCCGTGGTGACACCATATGGCATATATTTATAAACTGTGCATGCTCCGATTCTGCTGGTGGTTTTCACCCCGAGGCGAGGCCTCTGCACAATGATACCAATAACTATGAACTACAACAATATGTATAGGACTAACGCTGGGGATAGTGGTGCATGTTCCCAGGGCGAGTCAATAAATGATTCCTTTGCACTAAGATCCATTTCCATCCAAAAACCGGATATATTTGAGAACATTAAACATGGTATTTCCACCAAACCGTGTTCTATCCAACTGAACGATTGTTTGACACTGAATTCCCAAAGCAAACATTTAACTATTTCCAAATGTGGACATACCAATTGTCTTACATGTCCATCATTTGATTCATCCGCCACTTTTACTTCCTCACTGACTGGTAAATGTTATTCTGTTAATTGCTACCTTAACTTAAGTTGTATTGCGCCCAACTGTATTTACTTGGTAACATTCAAGAATTGTGGTCAGCAGTATGTTGGGAAGACCACCCAGAAACTTCAACTACGGGTAAACGGGCACCGTAAGTCCGTGCGCAAGAAACAATTGCTAACAGGCAAGCGTTTCTCTGCCTCCGACCATGACTGGAACCATTTCAGCATTCAAATAATAGAATCCGTTTATCCATCGACAAATGAGACAGATGTCGAATTTGAACGTAAAATCCGTGACTGTGAGCTTTTCTGGATGGTAGAGATTGGTTCAGTCTTCCCATATGGGTTGAATGATAACGTTATGGGAATCGGCAATGTAACATCTAGCCAACCACATGACTCCATCACAACAAATTTGTTCAATAACCATAAACGTAGACCTCGCAGTCATGGTAGGAGGAAGTTCAACAGAAACATGATTCACAAACACGTTGCAGTTAGCTATTTAGTAGGATTGTCGTATGACATCAATAGCATGCATGCTCTACGCACAGTATTATATGCACTGCCATTGAACTTGCTAAAACAGGTAGTTCAACACGTGTCCAATAACATACACAATTTTAATGTTCCATCTTACCTTGTACGTCTGTGTCAAGATATATCGTATTTTCGACTGTATCGCCCTGTAACTACAATTGAAACTCAACACGATCGACTCTTTCTGAAGATAAAGTATTTAGACAGTGGCCTTGATTTAATTAACCTACCACGCATCTTTAATGAACCTGATGTTCGTAGTGCTGTGCCTAATTATTTTAATATCCAAGAGCCACCTTCCATATCCTATAAGTATACAAAGCTTATCGCTTCCAAAATTTTCAATTATTCCCAGGCCATCAAGGAGTTCGATTTGGAGACGTATACTTCTGCCGGCTATAACTGTGATTGTGAATCCTCAGTTTTTACCTACGACAAATGTAAACATGTCATGACTGGTGACCTTAATATTGTTAAGACTCATGATCTAAGGAATCTCTTTGTGAGGGGTCCTAAGTATAGAGAGAGGAGAAATGTCAACATTCGATCAAACAAAAAAATATCATCTCGGCACTTGAGGAGTATGATAAAAAATGGTCAAAACGGGAGAAAGTGGATTCTTCGGTACTTAACCATTGGCTTGAGATTGTCAAGAAGAAAGTCACTTTAACTATACACCGTCAAGACGTTGATGCTCTACCTAAAGTTAAAAAGGTTCTAAAGGATCCCACTGTGCAAGAAACACTCGCTGATCTTCATAATAAATTTGCCATTACTGTAACAGACAAATAATGGCTCCTAATAATGTCACCTTTATTTGCAACAATTATTATTATCAAATTTTTGTTCAAGAGCTATGTGCATCTACACCGACATCCACGTTTTCTGCTACTACGTATACTCTGGAGGAACTATTTAACGAACACAAAACCTTTCTTAAAGAAAGGCGCATAAATATACCTACCCGTCATACAGAAATATCACAACTTTACTCGATTTCTAAAATGCATAAATCCCCATACAAGGCTCGATTTATTGCGGGTTAAGGAAGCTGTACAACCAAACTCTTGTCAACTCTACTTACGAGAACGTTACAAGAATTTAAGTCATTTTGGAATAAGTATTGTTGTGCCATAACAAAAAATTCAGCTGTCAGCTGCATGTGGATTGTTAACAACTCCAAACGTTAAGAAGAACTCGATGCTCATATGCATATACCGTACAAAGACGTAATAACATCTATGTGAAATTCGGAGATACCATTTACCAACTGTGCATAGGTATTCCAATGGATACCAGTTGTGCGCCTCTGTTGGCAGACCTATACCTGTTTTCATATGAATACTATATGCAGAAATTACTTAAAAGTAATATCTTTAAAGCTCGATGTTTTTCATTTACCAAGCGGTATATTGATGATCTACTGGAGTTAAATAACCCCCATATTGCTAAAACGGTGAAAGAAATCTATCCGCCTTCATTGGATTTAAAGGAGACAACAGATTATCCTGATGGTACATCTTATTTGGATCTGTATTTGTACAAAGACGGTCTCCTTTTACGCCGCCTTTACGGCAGAAGGGATAATTTCAATTTTGATATTGTAAATTTGTATTCTAAATTTCTCAAATTTTACTATTAGTATAACACTCTTGTGGGCAGGTATGGACAGAGCATTCAGAATCTCTGGCGATCTGCATTGTGATCAACCACATAGACGGCGCTGTTATCCCTATGTACATATCTATCACGTAAATGATATTTAACAACATAGATGGCGCTGCCTGCCCAGTGCAACCGTCTATCTTGTATATCATGTGTAACATCATAGATGGCGCCTCTTTGAGCATGACATCTTACATATTAACGGAGAAGACGTAATCGTTCGTTACTTTTGAATCATAATCTGGTCGGTTAGGGTCTGTAACTCTCGTCATTTTCAAACTGTATCTAATACCGCTTAACCTGGGGCTAGGGGCCGCAAAGGTAGCCATGGTCATTACATCAGCATGATGCCTTTATGAACAGTTGCAATTAAAGCGCGACTGAGATACTTGTTTAATTGTTTGACCTGGAACTCATTCACGGACTACGAATTTGAACTTATGGATATGGAATTCATGCCTGGAATATTTATTGTCTGCCCGGCATCATTGAAAACTGATGACCGCTTCTCTCTTGTGTGTACCAGCTTTCTTTCTTATTTGTATGATTTCTACATACCTTTGTCTTTGGGAGTTAATGTTTAAACGTTGTTTTGGAAATGGATCTTGCGATTATCGACTTGGAACGCCTTTTACGGACTACGAATGGTATATGAATGTCGGACTTGACGCTTATATTTTCCTTTCTACTGTGATCCTATCAATGGAGTCAGTGTAACGGAGATGATATTAAGTATTCGGCATGGTGCTTTAGTGAGGTCGCACTATAAACATCATGACACATTACATGAATAAATGGATGACTAGTGAGGGACAAACGCCATCATTGTATCATAGGTGTGGAAAGATCTACGAAAAACCCCCTGTATTTATCCCGTTTTCTGCTTGTGTTTACATTTACTTACCCAGATTGCACCCGACCTGTTCACCCTGCCTGTATCCCTCCGCACACACGCACTTGTAGCTGCCTACCGTGTTTTCACAAACGGCGTTGTTGCCACATCGCTCTGGCTTGTTGGCACATTCGTTGATGTCTGGTTAGGACGTTTCAAGCATAAGCGAGATATAATTAACTACAAGAACTTGGCACATCTATGACATGCAGCCAATATACTCTTCGCATGGGGTCAACAAAGCACTGGTTTCGAAGATACCTTCCTAATCTTTGCCAAGATGTCCTTTATAATTACTGCTTTCTTGTACCATGTCCCATTAAATATGGTGTGCCATGGGTTCTATTCTAGGTCCAATAATCTTTCTACTTTATATCAAAGATTTATTTAAGTCACGTTTTAGGCTGTTATTTCAATGTTAATAAGTCTTCTGCCCTATTGGGCTTTGTGCTCTTTGTCGATGATATCAGCTTCTCTTATTCTCCAGAAAGTATTAACAAAACCATAAATACTAGGACGCATGAAGTTACAAAAGTGCAAGACTTGTTATATGAAATTAAACTTTCATTAAGTATAGGGAAAACAAAAGTAATTATTGTAAAACCTTCTCCATCCGATATTTCCAACATGTTTAAGGGGAAACAACTAAAGCAGTGTGTGTCGTTATCTGCCTTTGTATTATTTTGAACGGTAAATTTTCGCTGGGTGACTCATATAAGTTAGATATGTATCAAAGTATCTAGAAACATCGGACATTCAACATATTAAACAAAGTGTTAATAAAAAACACTATTTATACTTTATGATTCTATGACATTTTCACATCTATCATATGATATATTATTATGGCACAATTTCGTTTTAACAGTGTCCGATTTCGTCATAGTGGTCAGCCCTCTATAGTGCAGTGCAATATCCCCGGAGCCTGCATGTATCACAAATGCGGTCATATATTATTGTAAGGAGAAATAAAGTTACGACAGTTTTCTAATTCGAATTGTTAAAGTTCATACGCCCGGTTTTCGACCCACTGCCTAGGGTGACGTTATAAATATTTAAAAAAAACCGTGGTGTGTTGGATATTTGGAAGAGTTCAACGTGTTTTGACGGAGGGCGACACCAGTTACCTAAACTGCTGTCGACTGAACTGTAAACCCTGTTACTGACACTGCTATATTTGAAATTGTTTACACGTTTTAGTATAATACAACCCTTATAACTGAATTTTATTTTATCTCTTGTAGCATATTATCTTACAACGCTATGGACTTAGGGATGGATGTTAGGAAATTAAAGCCACGCAGTCTATTCGCAGAGACAGTCGTGTAGGCTGTGTTACTGTGTGGTGTTTGCTCTAATCGTTTGTTGGTGCATCTATTATATAACAAATTACTCTCCACGCCCTTTTTCCAGTATGTAACTTGCTATTGAATAATTATAACGTAACCCAAAACAATGAGTGTCGAAACGAAGCTTGTAGGCTGTAACATTATGAATCAGAAAAAGTATTCTAACTGCATTTTCCTTGTAATAATATGGACGTTTAATGTGTCAGTGTGTAGAGATTGGGTTGTTACGTGTCAGTGGCTGAAGTCAATTTTGACAACGAGTATGATTTTAAAGATAGCTGAATATAGGCGACCCGTTAAAAGACATAGAATTTAGTTCAGTTCACACTGACTTCCCCAAAGCTGATGACTGATGTAAAGTATTACTCACCTAGACACTCTCCTTTAGCAGACCTGTGTGCCCCAGCCGAGCAAAGACACGCTTTAGTCTCATCCCACGAGTACACCTTTTTACACGTGGTGTTGACAGGACACATTCCCTTTCCAGTCTGACATTTTTCTATTTTACAACAAAAAATGTTCAATACATTCTTGCGCGATGAGGAACCAGTTACATAAAGTTGTATTGGCCACCAAAGAAAAGTATGATGATTTCACAAGTATTTCTGTGGTACAAATCAAGTCTGCGGCAACTCTCGTGCATTATGACCGCGTCTATACGCCCATAACGATGTCTTTAGTTTTTCAAAAGATTGTAAAGACATTTGCAGTATCGTTGTTGGGTATTTCTTTGTAATTTGGGCGAGAGCTACCATCAAGTAAAGAAGTTACACAGACGTAAACTATGATTTACTGTTAACTTATGCAGAAAAACATTAACGGTGGCAAGTTTTCACAGGCACAATAGGGTATGATTGTGTACAAAAGGTACACATTTGCTTTTCTAGGAGAAGCAGCATTACTATATTACAGATACACTATTAAAACTTTGTATGACTCTCACTCACGAAGACAAAACTTAACTGATCTTCCATAAGAGAATATCGGAATAGCTGATTGCTCGATACAACGACAGCGCCCTCTTTGTAAACATGTCGCCCTGTATCGACAATGCCCTCTACATCCGTCAGCTATTTTATCTGTGACAGTTGACAGTATGAGAACATTAAATTTGCCAAAAGTAGAAGTATATAGGTAAATACTAAAAAGATATTAAAGCAAACTAAATTTTATTCCTTGTTCTAGGTTTAAAAGCATTTGATGAATTATTGGACACATTTCCTAGACGATGTAAGTCAAGCAATGATTTATTGGATAGCAGTTTTACTGCGAGATTACATGATTATGTCAGCGGGGTGTGCGCGTTATACGAGCTATTTTGTCAAGATGTTCGATGTTTTGACGAGGTCACTTTTATTGAATTAATATCGGCCATGTGACCAATGCCGTCTGCCTTTTCACAGAAGTTTTGCCGTTTTGCTGACGACACGTCTTAGATGGGCAGTTAGTTATTTTCTGCTCAGTTTGCAATTTAATGGTCCTAAAAATGTTAAGAACATTTTTATCACACTTTGTTGATGTTAACTGTATTATAAAAAAGAAGACATGGCATTGCTATTGACCCCTACATTCTCCACAATCGTCTTGCCCCAATTAACGGCCTCCACATCCATCTGTGACTCCATAGGTATACGCAAAAAATACCCAACGCGTGAGGCTATATTACCTGGCTATTTGGTAAATATCACAGTTTATCCAATGCGGACTGACCAGTAAGAAAACCAGAATTTCTTCGGTAGTAACAATTAAATCTCACTTTGTCAGATTTATGAGTAAAGCAATACCATCTTCCTTCACCACGTGCTTGTCAACTCTCCTGAATAAATGCTACGGTCTACCCATCGACAGCTGTATTCAAACATGTGCCCTGCTTTGCCAGTTGCCTGAAGGAAGAACGACGTCACGCAGACTGATCGAGAGAGGGTTCCTGAGCCAAAAAGTAAGTACCATGCTTCAGGTCTCTACTATGAAGGTTCCCAAGATAAAAGTAAGTACAAGGTTAAAAATGTCGCGCGGAGATCGCAGATCAAAAATGAGAACGATGGCATTAGTCTCTCAGGTTAGGATCCCGCATTTAGACGTAAGATGCCATCTGTTTTGCCCGAGAGATCCCTAAGTAAAATGAACAATGCTAATATAATTAAAGATTTACAGCATAGAGAGTAAACCCAGAGCAGCGACGACAGTGTGATGGCTGGCAATGGCCACATGTAACCGGTGAAACACGGCTTCTTGCCAATTTACCCCAATTAGGGTTTCATTCTAACTGTTCATGAAAACGCTTAAAAAGTAGCAATTAGCACCACGGCTGAAGCAGAATTAGGTAACAAAAATGCAATTACTCAAAATGCTGTGCTGTCATCACATTTAATATACAATTTGTGGCGATTTCAAAATAATCTACCTTTCGAGGTAAGTCAAAAAAGTTACCTGGAAGTACAATTGTCTCCCCTGTAATGGGATAAAGATCCAGCATTCATCACAGGATATTGCAGGGTGCAGGGTACACATATTTTTATTATTGTTATTTATTAGTTTTACATGGGTACAGAATTACACACTGTGTCTATTTTAATTCTTGTAATTAATGTAATGAAAAGGCGACCCATATTTAGTCCAGTCACTTGATCTACGTATCCAGTCGATCTTTTTACGTTGCGTGCAGCCTTTGACAAACTTCAGGTGCAGACGACTCACATTTTTCATGCACTGAGTGGGATCATGATAAATCATGAGAGTCCACTCTGTCATGCAATAATTGTTACAGTATGATCTCATGTGAGACAACGTGTGATTTTTCGCTCGGTTTTATACACCATACAGAATGTACCAAATCAAACTAACTGAAGCAGATATCGCACAAAACAGATTGTACGTATGTATGTATGTATGTATGTATGTATGTATGTATGTATGTATGTATGTATGCTTGGGTTTTAACGTCGTACTTAACCATTTTTCAGTCATGACGACAAGGAGTCATTAGACGTTTGTATATGTACTGTGTCTTCTTTACGTAAGACGAGTCTATTCCGTCACTGAAAGATCATGGCAAGGACTCCCATACACGACACCCCACTCAGTTACATTATGTCTACTAAGTAACATTATACCTACAGTGTAGATTATATCTACACTGGTCCAACCACTCCTGTTTCCTTGCTCTAACCCCTCAGTGATGAGGCGGCATCAAGTACCATTTCTAAGTCAGTGGTATGATCCGACCCAGGATTGGTATCGTATCCAATGAAGGGGGGCTCCGTGGCTTAGTTGATTATCGCGCTAGCGCAGCGTAATGACCCAGGAGTCTCTCACCAATGCGGTCGCTGTGAGTTCATGTCCAGTTCATGCTGGCTTCCTCTACGGCCGTACGTGGGAAGGTCTTACAGCAACCTACGGATGGTCATGGGTTTCCCCCGGGCTATGCCCGGTTTCCACCCACCATAATGCTGGCCGCCGTCGTACAAGTGAAATATTCTTGAGTACGGCGTAAAAAACCAATCAAATAAATAAATAAAATCCAAAGAGGGGAAGAGGAACTTACATGAGGCTGTACATGCAAAAATACGCATTATTTCAGGGGCCAAATTTGAACTCTGTGCAGTGTAGACATACTGTTGCATTCTCCACAAATATGGTAAGTATGAATGTTTTAATGATACAATACATTGATTTAATCGCTAGGTCGCTTTCATATTAAGAAAACTCACCCACTCTCCTGTATTTCGCCATCTCTCTGTAAATGAACACTCGCACAACCGTTTAAATATCAGTACACCCTTTACAGAACGAGCTACGGTGTGTACTGTTCTCGAGCAGGTCACGTGTCAGAATGTATCACAGGACAAGCCCCGTTTTTTCCTTACTTTATTTTTTATTTATTTGATTGGTGTTTCACATCGTACTCAAGAATTTTTCACTTATACAACGGCAGCCAGAGCCGGGAGAACCGTGCCTTTGCAACTAAGATAAAGGTAAGAGTTTAAAACAACGAACAGATTCTGAGATATACTTGGCAAGAGAGATAACAGGCCAAGTGACGATGCTCATTATACATGGCAAGCGCCACTTGCAACACTTCTTCCAATGGTCAGACTGTGACAGAACAGTATCATCGACACTGCGTGAACCTCACTTGCTCATGCCTGGACATATCTGTTACCTGGGTTGCTCAGTTGTGACGAACGTGTTTTCACATTACATTTATCTATTATTCACAATATTAACTCTTGTTGATAAATTAGAAACAAACTTTAAATACAGGTAGCATCTATTTATGGACGACAGCGGCCAGCATTTTTGCCCGAGGAAACCGGGTAAACCCTGAGACACACCCACAACCGTTCGCAGGTTGTTGTCAGACCTTCTCATGTACGACCGAAGAGGAAGACTTGAAAACACGGGTAGAACCTAAATTACTTTTAGATTAAAATGGTATTAAGTTTACATGTATTTCAGGGTATTAACGACAAATCTTGAACTTTGTGTTTATTATAACATAGATTTGACAAGAACTAAACAACCCAAGCTGACTCCTTTACTGACAGCTTTATGCACAAAAGTTGTTGCAAGTAAACAATGCATTCGCATATAATTATTAACTTCAAAACCGTTGAGTAAATATACTGCATTAGATGCAATTTTAATTATGTGTAAGAATTATATCTGCTTATGCTGATAACTTACTTGAGCAAAATCGCACATTACTTCCAGGTACAACGCCTTAACCAGCATATCCTGGTTTGCAACGACAACCACTCTGCCCACATGATGTCCAATATCCACATGTTGTCCCGCCGCAGTTTATAGCTTCCATACCTATGATATGCATAAAGGAAATCAAATCAAAGCGACATATCACACAAGCTAAACAAGTGCTAAGAACAAATATTTACTTAAATAAGTAATAAAACCTATAATACAATTACTATTTCGTTATTATCATTGAACAAGGCTGAAAAAACACTTTCCAACACGTGGGCATGTGGTTTGCTAAATTATGTTAGCTGAGGAAAATTGACAAGAAGCCGTGTTTGACCGATTGCGTATGACCATTTGCCAACTATCACACTCGTCGCTGCTCTTGATTTACTCTCTATGGTGTACTTTTATGGTGGTCTTTTGTAGTATTACATGACATATAGTTTGGTGTATTCCAGTTTTTTTCTGTACTGTGATTCGGACTGTGACACAGTGTAAAACTAAATTTAGGAATTTGAAGCTAAGTATTTTCAATGGCCTGTAAATTGAAAGCTATAACCACTTTGTAAAGTTTGTAAAGTCTGCACCAAACGGTAGCCCCAGATATGTTCATTCCGTGGTGTTTGAAGCATTTTAGCTAACAACCATCTACCTGAGTAGAACAAGATATCCCGTCCGTAAATGAAAAGCTTTTCAAAATTTATTTGATTGGTGTTTTACGCCTTACTGAGGAATATTTCACTTATATGACAGTGGCCAGCATTATAGTGAAAAGCATTATAATCACATGCAACTGAAGGAAATGTGGCCTCTTGTCAGTTTGCCTGCTTTTGTGTTTTATTACAATTGTTCATGTAAATGCTTCAACCACAGCAGTTTACACGCCTCCTACCACCATGGGTTAAGGAGAATTAGGTGAAAATATGCAGTGAAGTTAACTGCAGTTAATTAGACATCATAGGTTTAAAATTACTCAACAATATATAACTGTTCAAGGATCTCCCCTCACGCCGACTTCAAAATGGCACAATTTCAAATCTGAATTTGTAAATTATCAGTGTTTGATTAGTAGCATGCTTAAGAATCTTGTAGGGGACCTCCGTGGCTCATTTGGTTAGCGCGCAAGCGCAGAGTAATGACCCAGAAGCTTCTCAACAATGCGGTCGCTGTGAGTTCATCCAGCTCATGTTGGCTTCCTCTCCGTCAGTACGTGGGAAGGTCTGCCACCAACTTGCGTATGGTCATGGGTTTCCCCCGGGCTCTGTCCGGTTTTCCCTCACCATAATACTGACCGCCGTCGTATAAGTGAAATATTCTTGAGAACGGCGTAAAACACCAATCAAATAAATAAATAAATAAGAATCTTGTAACTGGCGTACACGTCTAGAGCTGTAACAATCTACATCACAAATTATTTATTCATAAACTAGTCCGTTAAGAAAACGCCATCTAACGTCACACTAAAGAACTAAACTATGAAATATATGTACCGTATAAAGGTATTTCCACTTGGGGTTTCTCTACTCTCTCTAATCACTTACTGTATTAAACTGGTCACCGATACATTAGCTTTAAAAGAAACAAAGTCGTCTTGAGTTTAACTACATACAAGGGGTATCATTCAAGGGAATGTCTCGTTGTTCAGATCATCGAGTTGCTAGAATTTCTTATCAGCAACATCCATATAAAATTCGGGCAGACCATATATCAGCAATGTTATGGTACAAATTGTTCTCCATTTTGGCTGACCTATACATGTTCTCGTATGAATACGTCTATGTGCTCAATCTATGTATTCCTCACCAGGCCCGATCTTTCTCATTCGCTAATCGCCATAGTGATGATTTGCTAGCTTTAACCGATCCATGCATAGCAAATGTAAAATAATTAAGGCGTACAGCTCATTGAAAATACCAGAGTAGCGACGACAGGATGATAGGTAGTAAATGCTCACAGGAAACCAATGAAATACGGCCTGTTGTCAATTAAGCTCATTCAGGGTTATATCCTTGCTGGTCTTTTAAATGCATAAATAGTAGTAACGTAGACCATCCACCATGGCTTAAACAGAACTTGGTTAAACAAAAATACATTTTTATTCATTACTGTTTATTAGACGTCAATGGTGTAGAATTACTCAGAGGGCTGTTGTGATCACATTTAACATTCAATGACATGAAAACAAAAGGATCATTCCTCGGGGACGCTTAAACCACCAGTACAATCCTGATGTATGCAGGAATACAAAATAATTAAGATGTACAGCACAGAGAGAAAAACCAGAAGAGTGACGACAGTGTGATAGCGGGCAAATAATCACGTGATCAATAAAATTACGGCCTCCCAGTTAATTTACCTCAATGAAGGTTTTATTCCAACTGTTCATGACATCACTGGTATAGAATTACTCAAAATGCTGTGCTGTCATCACATTTAACGTACAATAATATTAAAACAATGCAAAGGGTCCAAGACTTCGGGCATGCTAAGTCCACCAGCAACATCTTCACTCTAAATTGTCAAAGTTTTGCAGTGAGTATAATCCTCTTGTAAGTAAATATGCACAGAGCGTCCAGAATTTCTTACGATTGTGTCTAATTCCGCTAAACTCGAAAGTAGGAGACTTTATATTCATCGTGTTGAATCACAACACCACGTTGGATATATGCTCGGTTGCAAAACTAGCATGGCACCGGATTTGAATACCGATTTCACTCATTCACCTATAACATTCTTTGGGTCTTTTAAACATAAGTGGAAACTGTTGATGGCTTCTCTTTGCATGATTCCGTCCGCATTTCGTACTTCATACACTTTGTTATTTGTGGTTTGTGTTAAAGATCGTTATGAGAATAGATTTGTCTCGAAATCTACAGTGAGTGGAACATTGGTACTGGTAAATATATGCATTGGTCAGGATATCTGGTGATCTTTTGTTTATAGTTTATTCTAATTCCATTTAACCTGGGGATAGGCGTTGTACAGGTATGCGTATATATTACTTCAGTATATTCACCCCCCCCCCACCCCCAGCCCCATAATGCTAGCCGCTGTCGTATAAGTACGGCGTAAAACACCAAACAATTGCATACTTCAACACTGTGGCTGTATGAATAGTTGGTATCAACGCGCATCCGAGATTCATATACTTGCATTCGACTTCGAATCTGATTTGATTTCATCATTGCAAATTGTTGGCTGTTTCCCTCTGGTAATTGTATTGCTCTGGTTTTACTCCCTGTTGTAGTTTTCTTTATTGTGCACATATCTCGTTTTCTAGCACCAGTTCGATCCGTTGATTTCATTATACCTCTCAAGTTACTGCTTCACAAAGTCGTGTGGCAAGGATACTCCATCAAACGCCTTCATGTTAGGGAGTATAACACTCTGGTTGGTGATTTGTTTCACAATTATATAGTTGTATTTAACTGGAAATTATTCATTTGTATTCAACTGGAAATTATTCACCCTACGTGTCCATGAGCCCTGCTAGATGTTACCAGTTCTATTTACATAAGATATGCTGACCTATTTACTCTCCACTACAGAGTCGTCACTGACCTTATTTAGCTGCTAGTATACAACAGACTATGGCATCGAGGGCAAAATGAGAGGAGCGAGGACAGTGTGATAACTGGAAAATTGCCACACGTCAAGGGTAGAGCGGGATGTTAGGAAATTATATAAAGCAATGTAGTCTGTTCCTGGATCAGTATAAATGTACGCTGTGCTACTGCGTGTTATTATTATCTATGCCCATTGCCCAGCATGCCATTTGTTCTTAAATAGTTTTGACTTCACCCGAGGCAATGCGTTCTGGGTGTTAAAAACAGGCTTACAGAGTTTAACATTAAGAATTAGAAAAAGTATTCTAAGTGCAATAATATTGCATGTTTTATAAACGTACGACATATCCATTTGTCTTGTTACCTGTCACAAACGAAACGCAATTTTGGTAGCGAGTATGGCTGATCTTACAGACAGCTGAATATGGGCGATTCTCTAAAATAATTAGACTATAGAATGTGATGCCTTTATTAATATGTTCGTCTTCTCTTGTTACGGTGTCTTTTTTTTTTAAATATCAGGTAACACTGATGTATCTCCTTTTCTGTTACAGGGTTTTCTTTAACAAAATTTCAGGTATCACTGATGTATCTTAAATACTCATCGAAGGGCTTTTAAACAAATATAAAACGAACGTAATGTTCGGATTTGCATCTAAGCCTCGGGCAAAACATCGCTACAAAGCGAAAGGGATTTTTAAGTAGCATCCAAACATGAGTGGGGATAGCTGCACTATAGCTCTGTTCTATTAAAACTATCATTCTCCTTCGTTTACGTGAACTTTTGGATCATTCAGGTGGAAATAGTGGCGTATTATACAGTATGTAGGGAATGTAACGCTTTACGTGTCATTATATCTGGGAAAGCCAACCAAAAATACGAGCGGAAGTTCATTATGTCAGAACTCGAATGTTTCATCAGACATGTCCTCCTAACACATAGCAAACTGACATCAGGCAAGCCTTGATCCCAGACAAGCCTCCTTGTTTTTGCTACTATTTAAGCATTTACATAAACAGTGTAAACACCAGGTAAGGTAAACTGACAAGCGGTCGGATTTCACGGGTCACGTGTGGTATTTGCCAGTTATCACACTCTCATCGCTGCTTTGGTTTTACACTATAAAACTGAGGTGATGACAGGAAAGTCAACTGACGGAGCTTTGCGAATATTTGTTAAAACGTCTGTAATCAATCAGGTCCCGTATTCGAGCCGAGTCTCCGCTTGCTTGACTAATTTAATTGGTACCTCCAGAGCTAAACTCACACGTTTGAGTGTCTGTCTCTGTGTGTACTGTAACAAGAAAAATGTGTAGCTGCTAATATCAATACACAAGTTTTCAGATCGCTCCGTTAAGGTCGACAAAGACGAAAATACACTGTATACAACTGAGGAAATCTGTTTCACCTGCCCTAACTCTAACACGGTTACACTACAGGTATAACTTACCTGGGACACATATCGATGTCAGAATGACCAGCGAAATCAGAATCTCACCCCAGCGTCTTGTGGGCTTCTGAGATTCCATGAGTGTTTGCTGTCAGAATTCCTATAAAGTGCAATCTTATCTGGTTCTTCATAATTACAAACATAGATAGCCCGGATCCACACCTATAGGCTTTTAGCTATATGTGCACGTATGTGAGTGTCCTAATGCAGAAGTCGGTATACATGAAATTTAAATGGGTCGTCGGCTTTGTGATGGTACTTCCTTGTTTTTTCAAAAGTAACCCCTTCGCTGCTGTATATGTCTAAAATCACGTGGGACCTGTACCTTACGTTTGTTACGATCCGTGACCTACCTTTCTCTATGTGTGCCTTTGGTATGCTATAGCTTTGTGTCACAACCCACAAAAGACAATAATATGTTTTACAAAGTTGTTATTGGTTCATGTTTACTGAGATGGTATATGCGCGCTATTCTCTGAGTGTAACACATTGATATGTACTTGGACCACAGGGTCATGGGCCGTACGTGGGAAGGTCTTCCAGCAGCCAGCGGATTTCACCCGGGCTGTCAGGTTTCCTCCCACCGTAATGATGGCCCTCGTCGTATAAGTGTAGTACGGCGTAAAACACAAATGAAATAAATAAATAAATACTGGATGATAAACGTATGGCATCTTGCAGAACTACAAATGCATTCCGTGGTGGGTACAATGTATAAACTAGCTTTAAGTCAGGGAGTTTTGTCAGGAACCTGCCAAAAGGCGGTGGTTTACTCTCGACACGTTTAGTTTCCTTCACCCATGAATCTCGCTGCGGTATTCAGATATAAATGTCATATAAATGTCTTCAGTACGGCGTCCAGGTAGCATTGTACTCGACTAAGATACTGATTTACGGATAGGTCATCTAAGAATTGTTGATGACTGCTTCTCTTTTTGGAACCGCCGTAGCTTGTTGCTGTGTATACTATTTCAGTCCTGTGGTGGTTTCTTTTGAACGTTATATTGGAAATGGTCCTGTGATTTTGGCACGTCACATTTATGGTTGACAGCTGGAATGCGAATGTCAGTTTCGATGCCAAGATTTAAATAATAACCAATACAAAGAAATAAAAGAGTGTCCATGTTCTTTGTAGAATACTCAAATGATAACCTATGTTTTTGTCATTTAGTTTGAATACATCCATGTGTGTCATATAACGACAGTGATTCTCCATGCAGAGTAAACCCGTTCAATAGGCTAAACTAGATTAGTTAATCACAGATTGGTCTTGAAAAAGATTAATGTCGTGTATTGGCGACCATAGGTTACTCATTACATGCTAAATATTCCAGAAAAAAATCAATAGGGTTGCATGCTTTGGTTGTTTACAGTAAATACACAGAATAAAGTGTACACGACTTATAATTAGTATTAATTGCTGACTTTATGATGGCTCGTTGGGAGATATAGTATCAGATCAAGTGTTAATGGAGTTTCTAATTATTATCGGTTTTGTGATGACGAGGTATTCCCCTTTGCATCTAGACTTTTGTGTATTCGCATGGGAGCATAGGCCTATACAGTTACGAAGCCAATGGGGCGCATTCACTTTTAGTTCCATCCATAGGCGCCAGATGGCGTACGTGTTCCATCAGTGATACTCATATCCGGTTAGGTACGCGCGCACATGCCGGCAGCATGGCCTATTCCATGTGGAGCGTGAGTAAGCTCAAACAAGAGCTGATTTTGCGGAATGCCCGAAGTACAGGGCGTAAAGAAGATTTGATCCAAAGGTAAAGTTGCCTTTCCTTATTTATTTTGCTTAAGACTATGTGTCATCGTGTTAAATCTAAAAAATTTTTATATCACGCGAAAGTGTTGTTGTTGTTGTGATTACTGTTGACTTCATACATTCCGTGTGTAAAACGTGTGTTAGGCAATTTGTAAGGATGAGTTTACTTTATGAAACCGGGATGATACTTGACATCACTCTCAAAACCGAGATTTCTCACTGGTTGGTACAGCTAATTTATTTTCTGAAGGCCTATGCCTACATTATACACAGGCCGTCGAGCTAACATGGTTGTGTGGTTACTTTGTAGGTTAGAAGCGTATGACAGAAATAATAACTTTCAAGGTGTCCCCGTGTTGTTGCCAGAACCAACTATCCCCGATTGGCCAGTGAGTGGATTCAAACAGCTGATGCCTGTTCATAAGATCCAGCTTCCTAAAATCAGAAGGGCCCTTGTGGAGTCGTATTTTGAAATACGAATGGCCATGGACAAGAGGGCTATGAGTGATCTCAAGGCCATACAGAAAGGTGAAGCACTGCTGGATAGCCAAAGAATTGATGCCTGCAGTGTACATATTACCCAGAAGGATGTTCATTTCAGTGGAATGGTCAGAGCTGCCATGAAAAAGAAGGTATTGAAATTATGCCTAGCATTGTTTTATCAAACTTGTGATTGTAATGGTAATAACAAATGTATATTCAATATCACATGGCTGTAATTTGAACATAATCATTGCCATCGTTGAGTGAGCGCCTACAGCCTTACTAGCTATGCACATGTAGCGAGTTTCAGCCAACTGCAGTCGATTCTCTATGCCTTTAAAGTCCAATCCACCTGGATGAACAAAATAGCCCCAAAACATCCATGTGATTCCCTTCATCAACTGAAGAAGTTAACAGTTTATTTCATTAAAATACATATATTAGTACTGGTTTAGGTGCCAAAAGGCATCTAACAATGAGCGTTTATGTCAAATGATAAGTAGGTAAACCGTTTCCAATTCTGTTGTTTATTATTTCCTATGTATCATGTCAGAAAGGGCAGACTCATCCAATGAACCCATTCATGTGAGACAAAATTACATATTAAATTTTTGTCATATCTTTATACAAGCAGTTTGTTTTGTTTTTATGTACACTAGCTCATGTCAGTGGTCTTAAGTACCAATGCATGTTTTATCTTGTCAATAGACCGTTTGCCAGTTTTGCACTTGGCCCGCAATTTCAACTATAGGGAGAGAAATCGCTTGCTAGCAACCATTCCACACCGGGCAAGCCGGCCTTGGCAACAATCAGTTTTGGCACTAAATACAAATCTGACAACAGTAAATTGTACTCTGCACTTGAAATCTAAATAACTCTGAAACAATACCTGATTTGTGACTTATAGCGTTGTTATGCAACGTCCCTGCCTGGCCTTACACCATAGATAGCAATTGAGGGTTCCGCAGACTACCAATAGCCCTGCCCCTCAATCTAGTAACCACAAACACTGCCACAAGGTCCTATACCTTATGCCTGTAGAAAATGCCACGTGGTATTGTTTGTGGTGACAATGAAAGCGAGGCGAAGCTTCTTTATTGGAAAGTTGACAACAATGATTGACAGCTGTGGAAAGGTGAATTGGCAAATGGTCTATTCAGAAAGTTCACAATTTACTGTACTTGTACATTAAAACAGTCTAAGCAAGGCGATTTACTATAGATTTCCTGAAGTTTGAAAGCATGAAGCATACATAAAGAATTCGAGAACCAAGATGGACCTTGCTTGCTGATAATGGTTGTGTCAGGATCTTATAAGTCTTTCCAAGTCCTATAACCCGTTCTACATGAACTCGTTTAGAGGAGATGCGCCGATCTTTCACAACCTCCTCTGGCTCCAGTTGACTCTTTCCTTTCAACATTGTTGGGGTGTTGACCGTGACATCATAGTTAGCAAAGAGGTCTTGCACCATAATCCCACGATCAGCCATTATGCTATCCTTCTTCGCAAGCTTTCCTGGATCAAAGAGATCTGATCGCTCTATTATTTGACGATCACTGGCTGAACCACCGTAAGCATCGCTTACATATGTCACTAATCCACGTGGCGAACACCCTACCATAGTTTTGAGAGTGTTCTTACTCTTGTAGCTGGAATATGTCACTGATTGGGCGTTCACATTCGCAGGTTTTTGAATTGGTACCTCCGTTGCATCAAGAATAACACGCGTTGAAGGGTACATTTTCCTGAAACCAACTGGCATGGTAGCCTCCACAACAGATTTGGATGGCCAGATGTCTATCTCTTGGAGTTGGAAATAAATGAAATTGATCCATGTACAAACAATTCTGGAAACAGTAGTTTCACTAACGTTGAACAAAAGTGACAGCTCCACATCATCTTTTGACTGTCTCAGCTTCATTAAAGTTAAAAACAATTGATCGTGTGGAGACAATAGCGAACATTTGTAGTTTAAATCAAAAGCTGCCGGGCCAAGAATATTGAAGAAAAACATGAAATATTGATAATCATAAAAACCAGTGTAGTAAGACATTGCTTTGGGATTGTTTTCAAAGTTATCGACTGAAAATCTATTTTGATTGCTGGGCAAAGAGCACTGCACCCCCTGATCTGTTGTCGATGAGGTTGAGATGGTCTCAATGGCTGGCAATTCCTCATTTCCAACGGATTCAAAACACGCCACATCGGGCACGTCTTCCACAATCATTTGCATCTGGACATCTGGACTTTTGCCCGTCCTCTCCAGTTTCCTCCTGGGCTTGGTGTCAGATGGCCAGAAAGTAAAAACTGATGGAACAGCATTTGCTCGAAGTCTTTTCCTTTCACCTGAAATTTGAATGGACAGTTTTCACGTGTTAGTTCTAATGAGTGCAAAGAAGATTTTTTTAAAATTTATTTTAATACAGCAAGCCATTAAGACTAGTGCCGGAAATATTTAAAACTTCGAATATTTCATGTTGAAAAAATTCTGCTAGATCTATTTAATATTACAATTTGACCTGATACCTCTATTATTAGTAAGCCATATTTACAAATAATTTATAACTATCAGTTTTAATTGGTAGGCCTGCATTCAAGTCTACACTGCCGCCAGGTATAGCTGACGGTAGGGGGAATAAACAATACTGATTTCCATTTTAAAATGCAGATCTCTCTACGAAATAGCAATCCTACCTAGTAACGAAACTGGCCGATAATCTTCATCTCTGAAGTGCGCTCTGCAGACCACGTCCAGCTTTTTAGGGTCCCATAGTTGTCGGGTTTGCGGGTCGATTCGCTTGATAGCAACCCTCCATTTTAATCTAATGTTAGCGTCTCGAGGGAATCGATGTCCTCCAGTGTTCCCCTTACACCCAGGTACGCAACAATATTGCGGCATTGCTGTAGAAGAGTTACATTTAACACCAGACGGTCGCCGACATACAGATACACTCGGCCATGCCGGTGGATATGTGTATCGCTGATGGAACAGTGGCGCCACAGGGGAGATAACTCTGAGCGGGGGTCCCCCATTAGTAACGCATAGTGCAGGCAGCGATTTGGACTCTTCAATATTCACTGTCATACCATTTAATTATCAACCGAGGAATGAAATGTAGCGGTAAAGTGCGCGACTGTTAACAAAGAGATACACGAAGTGCAGAGTCAAAGTCCGTCTTGGACAGAGAATCCCGGTCTCGGGGCCGATAGTGAAAATAAGCAGTACGTGACACTTGTGTTTGTCTTCCACCAGTATGGCGTGCCAGTTTGTATGTCACACGTGCGAAAGTTCGTCAATAACTTGCCAAAGGTCGACGGTTCACTTCGGCACTCGGGTTCCACTGAGCGCAATCAATTAATCAATGATTTATAATTTTTTTTCATTTCACTGGTGTCTTACGCGGTAATCAAGATTGTTTCACTTATACGACGGCGACCAGCATTGTCGTGAAAGAGGTGAAATGAGATTACTTTTGGCGAGAGGGATTTCCATTGTCCCGGGTGATAAATGTGCAACAAGACGAAACGGTGAACAAAACAATGGGCACATTAATGAACAAATGAATGACTATGGATTTACGCTACAGCAATATGGTGACGGGAGAGGCATTATAGGTGTCAAACAAATAACACCAGGTAGGCCTTTGACTGTCAGGTGAAATGAAAGTATTTTAAGTGTTGGGGATTAGAATATAATTAAAGAAGTACAACACAGAGAGTAAAATCAGTACAGCAACGACAATGTGCCAGCTGACAAATGGTCACATGTGACTGGTGAAATACTGCCTCGTGTCAACTTCTCAGTCAGGGTTTCATTTTAACCGTTCAGATAGACGCGTAAATAGTAACAAATTGTTTCTGTGGATGGACATGCACCGGGATTGAACAAATAAGCAATGGCCATAGGTTTAGAACAATGGACATATGTGTTGAACAATGGGCATATGTGTCGAACAATGGGCATATGTGTCGAACAATTGACATGTGTCGAACAATGAGCACAGGTGTCGAACAATGAGTATATATGTCGAACAGTTACCTGCGACGGCATTCCTGAGAGGCTCCTGGTTCATAACGCTGAGCATGCGCGCTAACCAAGTCATCCACTGAGGTCCAACAAGGTGATAATACAACATTAAACAACTGGATGTTGAAGCCATGTCTGCATGATTTCTAGCACACAGAACATTAAAATATTCAGGTAGCCTTGTACTGTAATGCATGGGAGTGATCACCCATTCTCGCCGAGCTGTTTTCACAGCCTAACTTTCTTTTCAGACCACCATTACAGCGCGCATATTTTTACATGACACGTGGGAAAATTCATTAGCAACTCGTCACAGATTGATGGTTTACCCCCGGCACCTCGTTGTGACCCCACTCGTAAAACTGACATCACATAAGTGAAACATTCTCTAGTGTGGAGTTAGTATGAACAAAATACCTTTAATAAAATGAACTAATCGTTTTCTAGTCACCTCTCCTGTGTTATGTCCAGTTTGGTCTCCATCCTATCGGCAGATGATGGTTTTATCAGAGCTCTCCAATGTCCACCTCGCATATAAACATGACCACTGTCATACAGAAGTTATGTATAAGTCAAACAATTCTTCACTACGGCGTTAAATAATGGTGAAGTAGATTTATATGGGACTTTGTAATTTTTATTCATTTGACTGGAATTATATATATATATATATATATATATATATATATATATATATATATATATATATATATATATATATATATATTTCACTTATACGCCACGGTTAATGACAGACCTTCCCGCGTACGACCGGAGGGGGAGACAGCATGACCTGGACTTGAACTCACCGCGACCTCATTGGAATTGGCTCATGGGTCATTGCGTGGCGCTGGCAATATATATAACAAACCTTGCTGTTAGAACCAGGGCTTGTAGTAAAATCGATAGCAGTTAAGGTAACTGGTGTCAACCTCCGAAACATGACTTAAACAAAACATGATTAACTCTGCCCAATATCCAGCTCTCTACTGTTTTTGTTTTTGAATAATTATGACATCGGAGTCAATGACTCTTGATGTCGAAATCAATATCGAAATTTTGTTATCAACCATGAATTATACATATACCACCAGATTATACATATATTTAGTTTGGTATGTAAAACCTTGCCGAGTTCTCTTTCCACAAAACCACACCTTTTCAACAAGTCGTTCGGTGCAGGTAAAGAACGCATTCAACAACCACAACCCCAACCCCCCTGCATTAAAATGCCCAAGCGTTAAAATTGAACAGGATGCCGTAAAGTGGAAAATATAGCAAGAAAACTTTCAATATTGAGTTAAAACATGTTCAACGTATATTAATGTGAATAAGTACAGTGCTTATAGCAATTTCACATTACTCCAGTCCACGTTCAATGCATAAAGTGTGTCAGGGTTATTCAATCAAACGCCTTCACTCTTGGGTTTCTTAAGTTTTACAATGAGCACAATTCTCTTGTAAGTAAATATGGACAGACCGTGCAGAGTTTCTGGTGCTCTGCTTTACGCTTGTGTCTAATTTGCTTAACCCGGCAGTATATTCTTCGTGTTGAATTAAATCGCTACGTTGGATATATATATATTGGTGTTTTACGCCTTACTTAAGAATATTTCACTTATACGACGGCGGCCAGCATTATGGTGGGAGGAAATGACGGTGACAAATGCAATGCCTTTCTGTTATGAGACGGTTTAATTGCATGTTGCGGTTAGTATGAAGCCAAGCGGGGATATGTATCCCACTAACAGCTGCTACTGGAATACACGTGCAGGACGTGTACATATATATCTATGTGGCCATCACCGTGACAAACAGCAGTCCATGTACCATATATGCGTCAATTTCTTTTCTTAATTAAAAATTTTGAATTTCAGCTAGGTAATTATATCCTCATTATTCCGCTATAAACATACACTTACAGACCGGGTTGATGACACAAAGCTGCTGACTGTAGGAGCTCGTGTGGTATGTATGTGAGTATAGGGCTAGTAGTGAACATCAACACATTTATATCTAAGCTTTTATTTATGTGCATATTGACGAATTCTACCGTGTATAGTTGCTGTTCTCCACATAATGTCATTAATTTCTTTATTTGATGGGCTGAATATTTTATTGCTGAAAGTCTTTAACATTTAGAAATCCTGTAATATGTGGTATTCTCGTTGGGTGGGGTGGAGGGGGTGAAAACGACGTGGCGAAATTATGTGGGGTGTTAACATTATAAACTGACAAGGGGTCGGATTTCACGGGTCACGTGTCTTATTTGCCAGTTATCACACTCTCATCGCTGCTAAGGTTTTACACTGTAAAACTGTCAGTCTTGTATTGTATTCAGTCAATCCAACCTTTATCTGGGATAACGTTTAAGCTCATCCACACACAAGTCTTGGCCTCAAGCCAAACGTAAAGCCCAGAACAGCCTCAAACAAATCATGACTGAGGGGAAACGCTGACATCAGACAAGCCTTGCACCTGTCGTGGCGCTTACATAACATAAGTCTGAAGTGATGTGGCGAAAGTTTGACCAGGACAAGTTGTGTGGTTGATTGAAAATTTACTATGCTAACTCGTAAACACGTAGACGTGAAACTAACATTTTATTGTTAGAGTACATACACATGTCAACACACTTGACTTCAAAATTGACATTTTTCAGGTCAATAATCGCAAGGCCAATTCCCAAGACGACGTAGAAGACAAACCCCAAAAGAACTAAGAAAGTATATAAAACACAAAAATAGGACGGAATCATGCCTAGAGAAGCAGTCGAGAGTTTTCAACGATGTTGGAAAAACGCAAGGTATGTTTTAGGCGACGTGAATAAAATCAGTATTCAAATCGCGTACCCTGCTAGAATAAAAGTTGTCGACAACATAACATTTATCTCAGTTGCGCGTTGCTTGCCACCGGAAGCAGGAAGATCTTCCACCAACCTGCAGATGGTCGTTGGTTTCGCCCGGGCCCTGTTCGGTTTCCTCCCACTAAATAGCTGGCCGCAATCGTAGAGGTGAAATATTGTTAAGTACGGCGTAAAACACCAACCAGATAAATAAACAATTCTTAAATTTGCCAGCTATCACACTGTCGTCACTACTGTTGCTGTGTTATCCATGCTGTGTTGTCTTTTGTTTTCAATGATTCTGTCTAACTGACGGAATCATTTTCAACTGCAGGTCCAAAACCGTCGTCGGGCTGATAAAAATCACGAGGCATCAAATTAACATTTAGTCGAAAATTATCGATATCAAGAAATATTTACCAGTATCAAGAAATATTTACCGATGTCGAAAAAGATATATTGATATCGCTAATCCACTTATCGTTTTTGACGTTTTTTGACTTTATTAAGAAGTCCAAACTACTGTCTCATACCAGAGGTAACTACGACAGGTGTATTCAGTAGAGCGCGGACGACGTGCAGTCAGTAACATAGTGGTAGACATACATACTTTGTGAAAAAGCATTCAAAACACCTGTTGATCATAATGACCTAGCTCATAATATGGGCAAGACGGGAGAATCTTCAGCTTTAGAATCCGTTTGTATTCTTCGTGCAGCCCACGTAACTCCCCAATTCACGTCGTCCCAAACAACACACTGAACAAGTATGGGAAAAGAGGTCACAGTTAGTAAAGAACCAACGTCATTCTAAACATTCGAAGCAGCAGTGAGCAGAAAGCCGATGACTCATTTAAGTCCCTAGTGCATAAACTGCTTAATATACACATACATATGGCTTACAGTATATATGCGGGTCTTACTATATATATGCTACTATGAAAAAAGAGACAAAAGAGTCCTATTTCTGGGAATTCTGACAGCAGACTACCATGGAACCTCATACGCTCCTAAAACGCTGGGGACAGATTCTGATTCCATTGGTCATTCTGACGGACACATGTATCCTGGGTAAGTTACATAAAAGTCTTAGCGCATTGCCAATCGATACCAATTCAAGTGACGTACTGATTTCGCAGACTCTAATTAAACACTGGCTTAATGGATTTGAAATTCAAGTCTCTATTGTCGGAAGCCCAGTTCTCTACGATCAGAGGTACAGGGAAGTTCTAATTTGCTACTGCTAGTACAAGCTCTAGAATACTGCTCCCGTTACACCTCTCTATGGAAGCCGGGCCATACGATCATCGTACAGCCGCATATACTATCCGGTACATATACTTGTCAACGACAACAATCTGAACGCGTCGTCGAAAAGGTTCTTTGTCTCATCGATTTAAAACCACTAAAGATTGACTAAACACAAACCTGTTACCGTTTTTTTCTTTTTGCAGACTAAATCAGAAAATATCTATTAAAGCTTTTAAATAAGCTGTTCTATATGTATCTATATAATAGTATGTACTTATACCAGAGAAACGACATAAAACCTTAACCATAGATACATACACATATCATGTTCCTTCAACCCATGCGTCGAAACATACATTCGTATACCAGCCGTCAATAATAACAAGACCAGTTCCCAAAGCGACGCAAAACTTGATACATGTACCTCTGAGAATCGCCTTTAACGAAGGATGAATTCCATGCCGTAAATTATTTCTATCTTTTGCTGGATTCTCTCCTTGTATAATTTTACTTTTAGTAAATTCTGTCCTACAGGCCTGGAGAGTGACAAATGCAACGGGATTTGCGGATACGGGACGTCATGTGTGGAGGGAAAATATTGTCGTTGTAAAGCTGGATTTGATATTCTATTGGCCGCAAAAGGAAACTTTCCAGCATTTTGCTTACGTAAGTAAACCTTGATCAACATGGTGGTGATCTGTCATGAAATTACCAAGAACAAAGATTGTAGTACCAAAACTGTAGATGTGTGCAGAAATTGCCGAGAATAAAAACATTATTTGTGGTCTTCATGATTTTATACCAATCCCAAGTACTGCCAAATAGTTCCATTTGTGTAGAATGTAATGCGTAACGGCTCGTCTTGAAATACATCTGAAATCATATTATGTTTCAGTATTATTGTCGAACAATCACGAGCAGAGATGTCACAGTATTCAGGTTTTCCCTGCTGATTCTGCTACGTTAGGGTTTGTAAATTGCTCCTATTTTAAGTCTTCACATGAACAGATAGGATAAAATCCTAACCAAGGTGAATTGACAAGAGGCCGGGTTTCACCGGTTATATGTGATCATTTGCCATTTATCACACTGTCGTCTCAGCCCTGGTTGCACTGCCCATGATGTACTCTTTTATATTATGCGAATTACCGCAGACCTTTGTTTAGACAAGTATTTTTACTACTGCATTGTCTTTGCATTTTTTTGCTGCTGTTGTATATCAGGAACATGTGGGTCTGGAGATGATGTTTGTCCTGCCAACACCACATGTTTAATGAGAAACGTGTTGGGCGCTAGCAGAAATGTGTGTGATTGCTCAGATGGAGCAAGACGGTCAGCCACGGCACAATGTCTAGGTGAGTCAAACTTTACGTCATGTTTCGAGGGAACCAGGCTGACTCAGTCATGTCAAGTGTCGCTCTGTCGGCAGTCAATCGGCCCGTGAGCAATGGAGTCAAAGGTTCGACTCTCCCCTGTTTGACCACGCATTTATCTTATGAGGTTTTTAAGTTACAATGCCACTGCCCAGATGTCAAGCAAGCCATCGGTGTCATGATGTTTGTGCTGTTCTTGTAGTGAAAGCAGGAAGCCTACAGTGTTACTTTTGTGTTGTTTTGTGTTATTCCTGTAATGGAAGCAGAAAGATTCCAGTGTTACCTGGTTTGTGTTATTCTTGTAGTCCAAACAGGAAGTCTGTATTCTTACCTGTTTTGTGTTATTCCAGTAACGGAAGCAGGAAGGCACCATGGAGCCCTTAGTATAATCAGGTTTGTTTTATTCCTATAGTGGAACCAGGGAGAGTCCAGCGTCGTCATGAGACTGAAATACCCCGATGCCATAATGTCTGTGCTATTCGTTATTAATGTAGTGGAATCAGAGAGACTCTTGTGTATGTTACTGTTATGGTGGAAGCACGATGACTCTGTGGTTATTTTGTTTGCAAAAATAAACAGTGGTGGTACATGTAGCATGATAGGGATTAACGTTGTAATATTAACATTACAGGCTTTTGCTGACATTACAAGCTTTCGCTGACATTACAGGTTTTCGTTGACGATGTCTTTCAGCTTCGTAACGGTGTGGCCACTGCTGGAAGATAGGCTACATGCAATGCGAGAACGTTCAATGTCAGATTGATATGCTTGCATTATTCCTTCAGGCTAAATGTAAAGAAATCAAGGATTTGTTTATAGAA
This sequence comes from Liolophura sinensis, assembly GCF_032854445.1. NCBI lineage: Eukaryota > Metazoa > Mollusca > Polyplacophora > Chitonida > Chitonidae > Liolophura > Liolophura sinensis. The sequence goes on along the minus strand of NC_088296.1, from coordinate 10,031,138 downwards.
TGCTAAAGGTTTAAATAGGCTCTAGTGTTTTCTCTGTGTGTCAGGAACTGACAAATATTTTTTTTTGGTCCTTCGGCTATTTTGATGGTATATGAGAGCATCTTACGCGGATCTTGATCAGCCGGTGCATACAATGTCATTCGGGAAGTTATGAGGCACTTCAGCCTTTGCTCAAGCAGTCAATAATACGGTGTATTTGCATTTAAGTTGGCTTAGCTGGTAAGAGTTATCTGATGACTCAGATAAGTTCAGGGTAGAAAAAGGAGAGCCTGTCCAATGCGCCGATTTTCGCTTTCTCGTGTCCTGACAAACTAATCGTGTCCTCAGTGATGCGAAAGAAAACGTCACATGCAGTGTGTAGTATGTAAGACTTTGAACACTTTAGAAGTCCTACGTTATTGTCAGAACCTAGGAAAGCTCCACGTGATGCTCATTTTCTAAGTACCGGCATATTTGAATCTTAAGTTCTGTCAAGTGACACGCATACTACCAGAATTGTAAAATCTCAACAACAATGTCGTTAACACGGGTTCTCACTAGAAGTTTTACAACAGTACAGTAAATTAGCCTTTCTAACTACTTTTACTAACCCCACCACAGGTTTGTTCCAACGGAAAGATATATATATATATATATATATATATATATATATATATATATATATATATATATATATATATATGTAAGACATAAACTGAGTTGCGGTCAAAATTATACATGCGCATTTAGATAGGAAAAACATATTTTATGGATGATGTATCTAGGTGGATTAATGATATTCTGTATGTTTTGTTTATGCTACATACAGATATCGACTGTATGTTTTTTATGTTACATACAGATATCGACTGTATGTTTTTTATGTTACATACAGATATCGACTGTATGTTTTTTATGTTACATACAGATATCGACTGTATGTTTTTCTCAAGTTACATAGAGATATCGACTGTATGTTTTTCTTATGCTACATCGAGATATCGACTGTATGTGTTTTAGGTTACATATAGATATCGACTGTATCTTTTTTATGTTACATACAGATATCGACTGTATGTTTTTTTATGTTACATACAGATATCGACTGGATGTTTTTCTTATGTTACATACAGATATCGACTGTATGTGTTTTATGTTGCATAAAGATATCGACTGTATCTTTTTTATGTTACATACAGATATCGACTGTATGTTTTTGTTATGTTACATACAGATATCGACTGGATGTTTTTCTTATGTTACATACAGATATCGACTGTATGTTTGTCTTATGTTACATAGAGATATCGACTGTATGTTTTTTATGTTACATACAGATATCGACGAGTGTACCGAATATCCAGGCGTATGTGGAAACAACTCTGTTTGTACAAACACAGACGGTAACTACACGTGCGCATGTGGGCAGGGATACAGACAAATAGACGGCGAAGAGGTCAGGTGCATCCTGGGTAAGTACATATAAGACAAAAGATGGACAAAACTATACATTTAGACTACAGAGTAACTATTTTATTTATAAACCAGCTGTTCTCACAGAATTGTTAACTTTTTGCCGAGTTTTGGCGAAAACGTGACTATTTCCATATGCTAAACAGATACAAAGATGAATTGATGATTTTCCACCTTATAATACCTAATAATTGCACTCTCGTAATACATTCTATGTGTGTATTTTCACGTGTGCGTACCAATTTTCGCACTTCCATTGCTGCTCTGGTTTTACTCTCTGTCTTGTAAATCTTGTTATACTGTACAACAGGAGCAGGTTTACAACAGGAGCGAAACAGGGGGTTTACACGTATAATAAAGATCAAGTTGCTGAGAGCTAAGGACTTTTCCTGTGATTGAAAGATATATTAAAAATGGAAGTGAACAATGTAATGAAAGACTTAACCTATAAAACCGAAATGAAGGGTTTTGACGACATTGTGATATTTGACAAACGGTCTCACGCCACTAGAGCAGTGAAAGATTTTCCCTCATAAGTTTTGTGCATTTGATGCACACCGGTTTGTCAAAGGACTGACTTTGTTTATTTTTGGTAGAACAGAGGACCCAGGATTTTACTGGTGACTTTGATTATGTGTATCAAATTTATAGCCAGAGGGCCCTTAATTTTTGATTTCTCATAACCGTTTACTAACTATCACACTGTCGTCGCTCCTCTGGTTTGACTCTCTATGCTGCAGTCTCATATTTTCTTTTATATCAGGCGCTCAGCCCTGAAACATTGAGATCGCCATACCGGTATTCAATTTATTCTGGGTCGTCGTTAGAACGCTTCAGGGGTATCTGGCGATGGAAACTATCCTCGGGAGTGTCTAGTTTCCTCCTCGCTGGAAAGTGACTATCCTGGGGAGTGTCTAGTTTCCTCCACGCTGGAAAGTGATTATCCTCGGGAGTGTCTAGTTTCCTCCACGCTAAAAGGTGATTATCATCGGGAGTGTCTAGTTTCCTCCACGCTGGAAGGCGATTATCCTCGGGAGTGTCTAGTTTCCTCCACGCTGGAATGTGATTATTCTTGGGAGTGTCTAGTTTCCTCCACGCTGGAAGGTAATTACCCACAAAGTGTCTAGTTTCCTTCACGCTGGAAGGTGATTATTCCCGGGAGTTCTAGTTTCCTGCATACATAAATACAGGGCTTTATACACGGTCTTGAAAAACTGAACAGCGACGACAGTGGGATAGTTTACAAATGTAAGCAGTGAATTTCGACCAACTTTGAATTTACCTCCACTCGGGGTTTTGTTCTAAGTGTTTATGTACTTGCATCAATACCAACAACTTAGACGCCACTAACACAATGGCTTAAGCTGAATCAGGTTAAAACAATATGCTGTGATGTTAACTGCAACATATTAGACGTCACCGGTGTACAATTACGCAGCATACTGTGTTATCATTACATTTATCATACAACTTATACTGTCACTAACATTATACATGGTTTAAATAAAATTAGTGAGATATTAGCTGGCGATAAATGCAATTTATTAGACGTCGCTGACATAGAATGACTCAAAATGCTGTGTTGTCATCAAATTTTGGTTACATTTACATGAAACCAAAAAAGACTATTATTTACAGTTTTTATTATATATATTTATATACAACAGATCTTCGATGTTCGTCCATGTAGCATCAAGTTTTACGTACCAAAATTTTTATTGCAATGAACGCTCTTTGCCCCAAAATAAAAGACTACAGCACTGAGAGGAACACCAGAGCCAGGACGACAGTCTGACAGCTGGCAAACAGTGAGGCGTAGAAGGTGAAACCGATCTCTTGTCACTAGCCTCAGCACTCAATAAAACCCAGGTCCTACAAGTCTAATGATGACTTTGAATACGATAGTTTACCATTCACCAGGACGCTCTTCTATACTGTGCTGTTGTCCTTTGCTTTGTTCGACTCATACAGCCACAGATTCCTCGGCGTTGGCGATTGGTCTGACAGTTTGTGGGATGTTTCTTCTGAATATCATCATCCTCGTTGTTGTTGTTTTAAGGTGAGCAACACTGTTCTCTATTACTTGTGCGATGGGATGCTGTAGCAGTTTGCAAAAAGGGGTCTTACGCCTAACGCCTAATTTTAACTAAATATAGCCACGTTCACTCTTTGCGATTTGTTGAATTGATTTGTTAAGAGAATATTTATATTTCATACGCCGAGTTCAGACACTGGGAGTTGTCAACTTCAACAAGTCATGTGAAATTACGCTTTTAAATTATTCGTTTTGTGTCACAAAACGCGTACGCCGCTTTTGATCAAATCGCAATGCAGGAATGCTGCTCTTAATTAAATCGCACTGTAGGTACGCCATTTTTGATCATTTCGCAATGTAGGTACACCGCTTTTGATTAAATCGCAATGCAGATACGCTGCTTTTGATCAAATCGCATTGTAGGTGCGCCATTTTTGATTAAATCGCAATGCAGGTCGGCCGCTTTTGATCAGATCGCAAAGTGTGTACGCGCCACTTGGGATCACGATCCTTACCCTAACTTACAATCGGCACGCTCTTACACGAGAGGGTTGTATTCAATGAACATCGTGACTTCAACTGAAAGCTTACAATCGACTGGGCCCTTTATATAAATATTTACCATATCCGCCAAATCAACATTAAGCAGAAATACTTGGTTGCTAGTCAGTAGTTTTCAACACGGTTGTGCGATTTCAGGTCTCAAAAAGCTGTTTTGCATGTTGCTGCTGCTGTTTTCCATTTATTTAAACCAACATTATGCACCAGTAAAATCTGGCATGTTATCGCGATTGCAAGTCAGAAAAGTCACAATCGCCTTAGCATTTCTCTGCAATGTGTAACTCATTTTGCAGTCCATTGTAAAATCATGTATAGGGTTTGCGAGCCATTCCACAGACGATCTCTTTGTAGTTACAGTCGATAAGACAGAAAAAGATCTCAGATCTAAATATTTGTACATGTTGTCAGCGTAAGATTGTTTAGTTTGCACCACGAGGACATGTGAGTTTGTAAACGTTTCTTATTCAGATATTGTGCCAATATTGCTTGACTAGATACACATTGAATTCCAGGAGACGAAATCGTCGGAGGGAATATGAAAGTGAAGATGTCAGCTTTAAAATGGAGGAAAAACGATCCTGTGTCACGAGGCCAGCTTACGAAGACGTTACTGGTCAATCTGTACAACAAAAACTAGGAGTATCCAATCTGACTTGCCCGGAATCCGTAATACTACCGGAAGAGTCAAGTGTCACTTCTGTGGACGACAGATACGAGGATGTTGACTTGCCTTCGCAGCCAGAGCTGTTTAATTTAATTTAATTCAATGTAATTCCCGAATTTATAAATTTCGTTATTTACTTACTGTAGGAATAGATATACATAATACGAACATAGCTATGTAATCATGTAAATGTACATGTTGCAGTAATGTTTATCCTTCAGACATCTTTTACTTTGTAGTTTTGCAGAATAGTTTTGTAATACTTGAAGAATTCCTTTGGGCGTTGATAAAAGTCGTCACACAGGATTTGTCAAATGCCACAATGCAAATTCGGCGAACTCTTAAGCTGAAACCGTCCACTTCATTTACGATCTCACACTTTTTTTTCCACTCTCAAAAGACTGATATCATGTTTTACTACATTATGTTACCTAGAAAATATTTGTCACCGTTGTGACATAATCTACATACAGCATTCTGTAATAGGCGAGGATCCATTTTGCATAATTTCTCGCCTCAAAAACTATTCCCGCGTTAGGTCATAGTCGTTGTCGGGTAATAAGGGAGTTAATTCAGAACAGGCCCTTTGCGTCATGGAACGTTCATGGCAAGGCATTGTTGGTAAAGCTGATTTCATGCCTTGTTGCTATGACAGGGACAGAGTTCTTCGAGTTGTCGGTACACAAGTTGGCCGATAACAAACAAAAATGACCCCTGTCGCGCGAGTTTTTGAAGAAGCAGCCCTAAGTGTGTGGGATTTTTGGCAAATAACAAGGGAGGTAATTACTGAGATACATATTTTATTATCGAACACTTCTATTCTAACATGGTACATGATTTTAAATACTGATTTCACTGCATGATTCCGTCCTGTGCTTTCTTAGATCTTTGGTAGTTGCTTTTGGGAATTGGCGTTGCGATTATTGACCCATAACGTCCATTTAGTCAGACGGCTAGTATAAAAATATCTGTTTCGACGCATGAATTTATATGTACCGGCGGTAACTGTTCTTACCGTAAATCCGGGAGGTGTCTCCGTAATTCTCACAACACCGTCGCTTGAATGACAAATATGGTGAACAGCTGTAAGCTTACTGAGGTCGCGGATATGAGGCAGAAGGTGATGTCAGAAAACAGAGTTTGTATCTACCTTATTTGTATTAATGCTTCGTACACATGTATTTTCTTTATTGAAAGCATGGACAAGATGTTCTCAATTGACAAATGAACGAACTTACTGATTTACGCTGCTTATATGTACGCGTGAGGACATGAGTGATGAAGTTAAGCGGTGGGTCTCACGGCGTCACAAGTTCAAACTTGTTTGCGTTGGGCAGAGATGTAAAGCGAACCTAATTTATGTATGTAAAAGACAAGTAGCTTTTAAAATTATTGGATTTTAGGAGATTATTATCAATACAATATTCGTACAAGTGTTCCTATGCTACCTGTTCCATTAGCAAGTACGGCATTACGAGGCGACCAAAAACATGGACGTCACGGTATTAGGGAAACCGAAAGAAAGCTGTGACTTCACTATATTAGGTGACTGACAGAAAGCAGGAACGTTACGGCATTAGGGAATGGCGTTTGATTAAATAAAAGCATCCAGACGTCTAGGCGTTACGTCTTGACAGCTTGTCATGCATTAAGCTTGTCACTGAGCAAACATGTCGTACATTAAACCTCTTCCTGAGCAGATTAAGTGAAAGTCTGTAGACATCTGGCTTTACATCTGGACAAGGTTGTCCTGCATTAAACTTGTCTATGAGAAAATTGAGAGAAAGTCCCTAGACGTCTGGGGTTACGCCTGGACAGCTTGTTCTGCATTAAATTTGTCTGGGTAGATGGAGTGAAAGTATCTAGACGTTTGGCGTTACGCCTGGACAGCATGTTCTTCGTTAAACTTCTCCCTAGGTAGATAGAGTGAAGTTATCTAGACGTCTGACGTTACGCCTGGACAGCTTGTTCTGCATTAAACTTCTCCCTAGGCAGATGGAGTGAAAGTATCTAGACGTCCGACGTTACGCCTGGACAGTCTGTTCTGCATTAATTTTGTCCCTGAGCAGATTGACTTCTTTGCTCGATTTCCATGTTATCAGCTAGACTCGTGTGCAAGTGTCTGTCCTTATTTTGAGAAAAAAGATCCACTTTGACAAGGGGGATTTCACATAATTTACATAAATTGTATTACCCACCTGAATTCTTCATAGCATGTTATGTTTTTTTTGTAGAATTTGAATACAATTCGTGGCAGACGTTCTCGTTAAGCATTTCCAAATCATCGTTTTTTCCTTTAAATTATATATCCGAGTAGGGTCTCTCATTGCATTGGCCAGTCTTTGTAGACAAACTTAACTTGGGATCGACTGACGCCTGTGTTTATAATGTGTTGCTTTGCTTTACTTTTTTGATTTTATGATTGGAATACAGCTCGTTGTCTTCCTTAATGTCGAAGGTTCAACAACTGGCACCATTATTCTTCCCCCTCCCCCCTGCAGTGCATTGTCGACTTCGTCATCGTTAAAACGAGTGATACTTCGAGTGATGTCTGCAGCCATTTTCCCCATATTGCCCTGCTTTGCTTTATTCTGTCTAATTTTGTGGTTGGAATAGAGCTCGTCGTATGCTTGTTTGTCTAAGCTGCAACGATTTCTAGCATCATTATTCTTCTCTCTCTGTGAGGACTGGTCGTCTTCGTCGTCACTAAAGCGACTGATTGCTCCACAGACGTCTGTAGTGGACCGGATGTGTGCCCTCGAACTCAACACATCTTGAAGAAGATATGACACAGGACTGGTTATTTCACTTTCTTGTATAGCAACTGAGAGATTAGTGACGTCATTGGAACCTAGATCAGCACGTTGTCCTGTCACGTGACCACGTTTGCTCTGCCTTTGTAACGTAACATCTTCACGGTCATGCATGTCGTAAAAACGTCTTCTTTTCCTGCAATAAAAAATTACATTTGTACTTCAGATTGTAGTAATTGTTTCTTTAAAGTTTTATCCTCTCAGTACGAACAGAGATCCTCAGTTACGTCACAAAAACTGTCTGACATGTCTAATGATGACAGATTTTTTCCCTGGTGTTTGAATCAATCTTATTACTTCTAGGCGCAAAATTTGCTAAACATGCAATGTGCCAAATGTTTTGGAACAAAAAAAAGGAGAAATGAATTTTTCTCTATCGGCCAGTGCTGAGAGTTACGGTGGCTTTATAGTCATTATTTGTGTAATTAAGCTACTTTAAATGTGATGAAGCTGCTAACGCATGGCATACATCATATGAATATGTATAGGAAAACGTGAGAAAATGTGAGAAATTAGCTGTCCATACCTCACAACAACAACGACGGCCAGGACGGTCAAACCAATAATAACCACTCCTCCTGTAACTCCTCATATAACGATGACAAGTGATGGAAACTCTGGAAATGTAAAATAAAGACATGTTAAACTACAATGTAACATAATTCTACGTGTAGGCTATGATGCAATGTAAAATAATGCTATGGTGTAATGCAATGTAAACAGATTTATAGGAATATATGATTAGGGTTTTACTTGGCCGCGGTCGTATAAGTGAAATACTCTTGAGCACAGCGGAAAACGCCAAATAAATAAATGAAAATCAAATTAACTTACTTCAGTCCAATTTCCTAGGAAATTAATTAAATAATTCTAAATATAAACTAAATATAAAATCAGAAAATCATCATAACGGATGCTTACACCTTCTCTGAGTATCGGTTCAGGGGCATTACAATTATAACACACGTCAGCAGAGATTCTGGGCGCTGTCCATATTTGTCAATTTTATAACCAATAACATTTTAGAAACTTTAAAATCGTTGGAAATTCACTTAAATACGTCGATGCTATGTAGTCCCTAGCCCATGGTTACTCATAATTAGAAACGACGATGACAGAGATCCTGAACGCTCTGTTCATATTTGCAAAGAACAGTTTTATACTGTCAACAACCAATACACAGACTATTCATGACGAAAGAACTGTATCATTTTGGAAAACAGTTGGTTTGTTGTTTTTGTTAGCGTGTCCAGAATATGTATTTATTCGTCTTGAATCGGACAAAACTTATCGTTATAGGTTGATAAATGTGTATAGAGATCCTTTTTTATATATAAAAAAATATGATTCAAACTTTGTCGACCAATTAATTATTTTCCATTTACCCGAGTGGTGTTTAAAACCTGAACAATTCTTCATGTAGTGGCACATGTAAGGCAGTTTGTGCAAATGTTCACACTGTGAAACTGTTCACATTCATATAATTATTGATATCTTAGTGGATCAGGTTTTTGCTTATTTTGCTGAAATGTCAGCCAGTTTGCCTTTGGCCATTTTTACTTCGTCTGCATGCCTACAATGGCACCAATATATTTCATACTTGTAGGGGAGGACCATTCCTACATCATTACTGAATTAATGGAACATGAAAACAAGAAATTCGAACAAAAAAAGTTTACTACTATGTTTCTTCTGAGCTCATTTAAACATCCCCAAAGTTATGTTAAGCATTTAATCTTTTTTGAATTTTATTTCACGGGAGAGTTATTTCCCTTGGGTTGGAAATCCCACAACATTTGTTTTCACAGATTCAGTAAAGAGAAACTATATATTGTAACATGGAGACAGAGGTCCATGGTTGTAATTAACTGGGTTTTCCCAAGGTTTTGTTGTGTTGCCTCCCACCATACAGCTGCGCACCGTTGTATAAGTGAAATAATCTTAAGCACGGCGTAAATCACCGATCAAATAGATAAATGTATTTAACGGCCTATGTGTACAACCAATCTGACGTAATGTGAAAACGGAAATGCAACAAGCCTCTGTGCTGGTCATACATGGAAAAAATCCATGAAATATTGAAAGTATTGAATCTTACCCGTGTCACAACCGACATGTTCCGCGCTACTCTGTTTGTATCCATCCGCACAACGACAAGTGTAACTTCCCTGGGTGTTCACACAGACTGAATTCGTACCACATATGCCATTATCATCCGCGCATTCATCGATATCTAAAATGATAAGATGTAATTGCCATCTATGGCTTCCTCTGGCTCATTCGCCTAGTGTATCACTCTCGTTGGTACAGTAGAAAAAAAGATTGGTTGAACAAATTCAGTTGATACAAAATAACTAATTTCCTTTACCCAAAGCTGTTTTTCCAGTACATATATTGATCCCTATATTACCAAGAGGATCAACCTTATGTTTGCTTAACTCCAAAAATATATTATCTGTGCATGTCACATGTGTGAAAAACACGTTTGTATATAAAATCTGTACACGTAATATATGCGTAAATCATGCATGCGTAAGGGCACATGTGCATATCACATATATGCTAATATAGTGTGGGGATGCATCATGTGTCTATACTACACGTGTGCATGCATGTATCATGGAGTGTATCACGTGTTCATATACGAGTTTTGAGGGCGCGAACCATGGGCTTTCACGGCAGGTTGATGTATAGGTACATTGGTAAAGTGTGACGTAAGTGCACAAATTACTGTGACGTCACACGTTACTCGTAGGACAAACGCCAGTAGCTTAGCCTCTGTCATACCTTGCTGACACCCGACTTCGTGGTCGTTCCTCTGCTTGTATCCTTTACCACACTTACATGTGTAAGCGCCCTCTGTGTTCTTGCAAAGAGCATTGCTTCCACATATGGTAGGGTTTTGGAGACAATCATCTATATCTGGAAACAGTCACCAAATCAGTCTTCATCAAGTCATAAAATATGTTTGAAAACAAATATAGGAATCATAGAGCCGAACTTTATCATTCAGAGAACAAAAGATGACTTTGAGTTTAATCTCTCTTGAAGGCAATGCGGTGTCTTCGTTTTGCTAGAAAGACTGTGCTGGTATGGTCCTATTAACTTTATAAAGATAAATTTTAAAACTCAAACATTATATATATATAAACGTCTTAAATATGTCAGACTACAGACCATTTAAAGTAATACTCTTATATTCAGCCGAGTATTAGACTTGTGCGATTCAACGTTGCATTTCTTGACGATGACGTTACATCAATGTTTTCAACTTAACGCATATAGACTACATGTACTAGACTTCTACATTCATATAACATACGTCTACAAACAGCTATCAATGCCTTTACTGAACAGGCTGTAAAAAGAAGTATTTATAGTCAAATTACAAATGTGACGTCATTAATACTCATCTGGTTTCAACAGATCACCAGCGAATCCGATATTTAAAAACATTTTACTCGATCGGACAGTGACGAATAGTGTTTCATCTGATGTGTAGTTTATTTCATTGCCTTCTCTGTCTTTATTTTCTTTTTAATTCTGCTTACTCCCAAGGGGCTAGGGCTGTGTAAATTTGCTTCTGATTAAGCATTTACAAGACCGGTTTTTAGGAGTTACTTCATATTAGAATTGAGAGACTCACCGATGCATTGCCCTGTTGAAAACCGAGTGAGACCGGGTGCGCAGTCGCAGATATATGTAGCATACGGAATCCACCTACACACTGTCTTGGGAGCACAACCCTCTCTGTCAGATTTACAATTTTCTGGCCAAAAACGTGCATACTCACACAGTCATTCACGTTACAATAAGCCGTATCTATTTGGTACAACGTATACAGTTGTGTATTTATGTGGTACAGCGTATACACATGTGTATTTATGTGGTACAGCGTATACAGATGTGTATTTATGTGGTACAGCGTATACAGATGTGTATTTATGTGGAACAGCGTGTACAGATGTGTATTTTTGTGGTACAGCGTATAGATGTGTATTTATGTGGTACAGCGTATACAGATGTGTATTTAGCCAGATCAGGGGCCACTTTCACAAAAGTTCGTTGATCAAATTTGTGGTAGCTTTTTTAGGTAAATTTATTGATTTATTCGTTTCTTTCATAGAAACGCCGTAATCATGGCTTATTCGCTAATACGATGGAAGTCAGTTTTATGGTTGGAGTGTCCTGGGCGCCGTCCACTGCAATGCCACAAGCGGTCAGAGCGAGGTAATCTACCATTTACCTGACCAAAGACGGGGTTGAACATTTACATAAATATATTTTATTTAAAAAAACTGCCGCCAGCACTACGGTGGGAGGAAACAGTGGAAAGCTCGGGGGGAAACCCGCGACCATCTGCCGGACCTTCCCACGTACTGCCGGAGAAGAAGCCAGGACGAAGTGGAACTCACATCGCCAGATCGACCATACTGGTGAGAGGCTTTTGCATTACTGCGCCCTGCTAGCGTACTAACCCTCTCTGCCGCGGAGGCCCAAATAAATAATTAAATGCCTGGATACTACACCGAGATATAACTAAAAGTGATATTCGGCCTTTTTGCTAACTGTCCGTCGTTCCTATTGCATTTATTTATTTGATTGGTGATTTACGCTCTACGCAATAATATTTCACTTATACGACAGCGTTGTGGTGTGTGGAAACCGTTTAGTGCCCCGGAGGAAATCCTATTGCATTAATAATAGTTTTGCATTGAAATGTTCGGGATTATTTGCTTGGTGAAAAAAATAAACAAACACCTGTTTCGGGGTGGAAGGCACGTTTAAAATGCAGAGCGAAGCCAGCCTTCATTGGCCTTCATAAAAACCCATCTTTGTGAAGAGTATATATTGTTCCATATAATGCACATAATATGTGACTTACTGTGACAAAAGTAAACTGGTGTGTTAGATCCAGGTGCTTTTCTGCGGCGGCTAAAGCCTTCCTTACATTGACAACGCCTCCACGAGCAAGACGTTCCCTCTCCACACTCCCCATTACAGTTGTCAGCTTGCAAGCCTATTATAAAATACAGAAAAGATAAAACAGATAGTCCCGGTTTTCCTCCCATCATAATGCTGGCTGCCATCGTATAAGTGAAATATTCTTAGGTATGGTGTAAAACACCAAATAAATAAATAAATAAATAAAAAGGATAATAATTGTAGAGCAGTGACGTCTTCTATAAAGCAGACATGACTTGATTTTTTTAAAACTAATTTTGCTTAAACCGGGATGATTAAGGTGAGCGTGAAACTTGGTACTGTTTAAACATTTACATGAACTGTTATAAAACCCGGAGGTAAACTGACAAGAGGCCGAATTTCATCGGTTACGATTTGCCTGCTATCACACTGTCGTTGCTGCTCTGATTTTCCTCTCCATGCGTTTAAATCAATGCGTTTTTTTACCTAATTTCGCTTAAGCGAACGTGATGAGTCGTGCAGATTGCTGCTATTTAGGCATTTACATTCATGACGTTAATATAAAACCTGACTGCATTCCATTAAATGACCTGACTATACAAGAGTTCGCCAACCTATGGATGCTTATAATGCCATGTACTGGATACAAGCCTGCACCAAATACTCATACCAATGTAATAACAATGAACATAAAAAAACCCCCAAAACAATATATTTTCTGTCAGATTATTGCCTGTTTCTTTCATCTGGTCGCCTGTCAACACTGATATCATCACTGATACTGACTGTTAAGATTACCTTCAGTAAGTGGCACGTACCACTAAAGGCTCCACACGTTAATGCGTTGGACGATCATATTGTTCCAATGAAAATGAAGCTGGAATATTTTTTTAAATTTAAAATGTTACACACCAATTAAGTTTTTACCTAATTCTGCTTGAGCCATGGTGCCAGGGGGCGTGTAATTAGCTATTGTTTTGGCATTCACGTGAAAAGTTAGATGAAACCCTAACTAAGGTATATAGATTAGAGGCTGTATTTCACCGGGTACGTGTGACCATTTGCCAGCTATCACACTATCATCGCTGATCTGGTTTTACGCTTTATACTGTAGCCGTATTTCACCAGTTAAATGTGACCATTTGCCAGCTATTACACTGTCGTCGCTGATCGGCTTTTACTCTCCATGCGGTAAGTGTTTTATATTGCGTTCCCACACCAATGCGTTTTTTTACCTAATTTTGCTTAAGCCAAGGTGCTGGGGCGTGCAGATTGCTACTATTTAAGCATTTACATTAATGACGTTAAAATAAAAACTGATCTGAGGTAAATTGACAAGATGTTGTATTTCCACGGTTACGTGTGATCATTTGTCCCCTATCACGCTGTCGTCGCTGCTGTATTTTTACTCTTTGTGCTCTATGTCTGTAATTAAATCTGGTTTGTATCCCAGATTATATTAAATGACGTGATCATACTCCATACAGCGCATGTGCCGATCCTTACGCTCGCTTTAGCTGTTGTTCAGCTATTACGCGATAAAGTATATTTATAAAGGAAGTTAGATTTTACATGTTAAACGGCCATGCGGTTCTCTGTTTGTGAGCAGGCCTGTTGACATCAGGTCGGCCTAGTTAAACGCTCTGCCCGGCTATTTACGTGCGGATTTTTTTAAGGAGCTGGGTTTTCATGCACATACTTCCTGGTTGGACAAACAAAATAGAGCTGGCATGAGTCAAACAGATATTTCCTTATATGGTTATGTATATACACTATCAGTGGGACATATATTGAAGGACTTTATGCGGGTTGTATGATGCAATCTGTGACAAACTGATACTGGTCAGTTTTTCCTTTCGCACAACACTTTCCCGTTTTTTTATTTTGAATTCAATTAAATTTTAATATGTCAAGAGTGTGTATGAATAACATTATCCGAGTAGACGAGAAACGTAACAGAAATTGGGTAAAGAGATACCAGGCTCAGAGGTGTTTCCCTGGTGTAAAAGCTGCTATGCTTTAGGTTAAATCTATAAGCAAAATGACAGACTGCATATGAACCTGACCTAGTATGACAGCTTAGATTGTTCGGTTGACTGACAAACTGACTGCGATACAAAACACAGTTATTTATTCATTTGGTTGTTGCTTAAGGCATACTAGTCAAATTCATAGGAATAGTAAACAGGAATGCCAGGAGTGAACCGGCAACGTTCTCCAGGAAATCACTAAGGCGCCACGAACCGACTAAGCTTTGAAAATGGGACATCTACGAACACTGAACTCGTTTCACGCCACTGGTCCAGATTTATTCAAAAAGTTGTGACAGTAACCTTTACTTAAATCACAAAGCAAAAACAGTATAAAGGGGAAAAGGATAGACACTAAGACTGTTCAGCAGGCCACACCTGTTGAGGGTGTGGAGTCAATGCCGTTGTCCATATGGATACGATGTCTAACAGAATTTAGAAGTACAGCACACAGAGAAAAGCCAGAGCAGCGACAACAGTGTGATAAGGCCTCTTGTCAACTTATCTTAGTCAGGGTTATATTCTAACTATTCATGTAAATGCATAAATTGTGGCAGACTACACGTCCCTAGCACCCTGGCTTATTAGACGTCACTGGTCTAGAATTACTAAAAATGCTGCTTTGTTACCACATTTAACATACAATCGCATTAAAACAAAGCAAAGGAACCAGGGTTCATTTGTTCTGAGCCCACCAACAGAATTCTGGTTTATACAGGAATACAATATAATTAAGATGTAGAGCATAGAGAGAAACCCCAGAGCAGCGACGACAGTGTGATAGCTGACATATGGTCACACGTAACCGGTGAAAGACGGACTTTTGTCAATTTATCTAAGTTCGGGTTTTATTCTAACTGTTCATGTAACTGGCATTAGCTCACCAAAAGCAAATATGTGGCAAACTTCTGACATAACATTACCATTTGCCTTACCTTTGTTTCCGGAGAGTGTAAAACTAGTGTTGTGGTGTAAGTATAAGGTACCTGACATCATTAACTCGTCACTATCACACTTGTAGCAGGCGTAATGCATTCCACTACCATTCATGTAGCCTTCGTCTACTGAAGGCATACAGTTACTGATGTTTTCTGTTGATAAATGTGTGTTGCTCATTGCCCCACGACTAGCATTCCTATAGCCGGTCTTCATCATTCTAAAATCATTAAACAAACTCGACATTAGGCCGTCTGTATGTAACTTGTAGCCAGACCAAGGCCATCAGTGTTAACGTACATCAACAAAAACACACCTTCAATGACAAAAGCCATAATAATTGCGATTGGAACCAGTATCTGCGTCCAAAGCAAAAAAAATTCTCTGAACACTCATTTTTCTGTTGATTTTCTCAACTGGTGATGTTTTATGAAAAGTTGACCTCTGATAGTTGCTGGCAGTTGACGTATTTACCGTTGATCTCTTGTTCGCTGTTTTGGTCTTCCTGGGCCTGCGCGCCAACTCATGATTAGTGAGTGCAAGAAGTTGAAGTATAAAACTGTAACATCTCTCAATTTCCGGCTTCCTAACCCAACCAAATGTTTGTTTAATTAAAAAAAATAAGGTTTACCATTAAAATAATGATGATGGTGATGTTATAGCGTGTATTGCCGATGGGAATCGATATATATATATATATGCAAAGGCAACTTTGAGTGGTGCACAGCTCAGCACTTGTTCACAAGGGCTCTGCCCGACTCCGCCCATTATAATGGTGGTTGCCGTCGTATAAATGAAATATTTTTCAGTACGACGTAGAACATCAATCAAATAAATAAATGAATGAATTCCACTGCTGTTGTATATGGGCCTATGTCAAACAGTCCTGGGTACGGTTTTGAGCATCCCTGATGTCTTTCCGTCATCACTAAAAACTTTTTGTGTGTTTTGGAATAGCACTTTGACGTGAGTGCATATCATATCACAAAAGAGGTTCTCCATGTAATGTAGGCCTGTTACCTACATTAGGCACACACTATCTGCAAATATTCGACATCACATACTAGTCTCAAAGCAAGATAAATGTCGTGCACGTGCCACATGCTAAATATTCCATGAAAAAACTTTGACATGATAGCATCTTAACGACGTTCACAGTTAGTGTACAGAAATAAAGTGTACACAAATTTTAATTGGTTATTTGATTGGTGATTGACGCCGTACTCAAGAATATTTCACTTATACAACGGCGGCCAGCAATATAGTGAAACGAAATCGGTCAAAACCTGAGTGAGACCGACGACCATCCACAGGTTCGAATTTTAATTATAAATTAACGAATGAGGTGGTTTTTGAACAACGGGTCAAACACGATTAAAACAGCATCACGTGATTTATTTTAAAAACTGTACTGGATTTTGCCTTCAGTTCAGCATTTTTCAGCTGACTCATTTTACTTGATTCTGACTTATTCTCTCATCTTATAGAGCCACTTAAATGTTTGTTGTAAAATGTGCTTTATTTCTTACCAGAAAAAACTTATTATAACTTAATATGGCATTTCCGGTATTATTTTAAGCTCATGAAGTGTTTCCGAAAGTGCATTTTCACATACCAAACTTCAAGTGGAGAACAGAATTAAAATAATTGAAATACATTTACAATATCCACGGACATATACACTGTATTCATAGCCAATAGAAGAATACATATAGACATAAAATAGTTTTGTTATATGGTCCGGTAATTAGAAAATACAAGAATATATATAGAAATAAAACCATGACTTTGTCACATGACAATGTATATAGACAATACAAAAATATATATAGAAATAAATCAATAACTTTGTTACATGTATATATACACACTCTTACCACAATACGATATATAAACGTCCTGATGTGACCTAGACTGCCAGGTGTATCCTGTGATCATGGATAATTTAATATTAATCAATTATCACTAGACTGACACAAAAATCCTTTCTTTTGTACAAAAATGAAAATGGCATTAAGACTTATGTCTAATTTAACTTTTAATTTTTAACTTTTGAATAACTGGCTTCTGATTCGAAACAGCACGAGAAAATCTACTTCAGAAATATTCTGCTCCTGGTGTTATTGCTTACAGAACTTGTACCAGTAAACATCGACTGAATTCACAAAAAATCACAGGCTGACCCCACGCTGAAAAGCTTCGTTACAAGAATACATGTAGAAATGACACGATACTCTTATCACAAATATATACGGTCTTGCCGCAGTACGATGCATAAACGTTCTAATACAATTAAGACGCACAGCATAGAGAAAAAAAAACAGAGCAGGAACGACACTGTGATAGCTGGCAAATGGTCACCAGTAACCGGTGAAATATGGCTTCTTGTCAATTTACCTCAATTACGGTTTTATTTTAAAAATGCAGTAATCTTAATTGCAATAGATGCGACTGACGCCATAGATTTAGAATTATTCAAACTGCTGTGTAGTCATCACAGTTAACATGTTATCTACATTGCCAGGTGTATTCAGTCATCTTGAAAATTTAATTACTGTATAAAGTTACTTTCAGTCCAACTACCTGTGATATTCTCCGTCCCCTTGAACACATACACTCTGGTTTAATCCACCCATGTCCTCCACTCAAATATCGATCTCTGGAATATCACAGAACATACATCACGTATATAAATGGTACTATTATTAGCCTAGACCTTTACACATACAAGTATATTCACGAAATACACAGAACATTGTTGTTCAAAAGTATATTAGCAACTAAATTTATATTAATCATTTATTACTAGACTGAATCAAGTGCCATTTCTTTGTATTAGCAGGTAAACTAGTATTAACCATTTATTACTGGACTCGATCAAGTTTCATTACTTATGTAATAGGATAAGACTGGTATTAATATTTAAGTCTAATGTAGCTTGTAATACAGTTCTAAACAACCGACACCTGATCCAAAACACAGCGAAATAATCTAGTTCAGAAATATCCCACTCTTGGTGATATAGCTTACAGAGTTTGTACCAGTAAAAATCTCTTGAATCGACAAACAGACAGACGCTGTTTTCACGCTTCGTTAATTACACTAGATTGACGGAATGTAAGCTATTCTTTCAATTATTATATATACGTCGAATCCTTGGAATATCAAGTTTTTTCACACCTAACCATGGTCAGCACTCAAACCATCAAAAGACGCCCCGCCCCTATCACATCTAGGACAGAGATGCCGCGTGGCTGGATCACGCTTTTGGGACAAATTCCCAAAAGGACAAATTTACGGGGAAATAAAATATATCTACAGATACAAAAACAGTTCATTTTTGTACCCACGTCATACATTTAAAATAATCAAATACGAAATTAAGGAACTCAAAACATCCAAAGACAAAAGACGCCCCCATCCCATTTAGATGTCCTCTGGCTAGATAACGTTTTAGGGACAAATTCAGTATGCATTGCTATATATATATATATATATATATATATATATATATATATATATATATACCGATCATTGTTGTATCCACGTCATAGATTTAAAATAATTAAATACGTAATTAAGGAAACATTGTTGTTACAATACAAAATTTACAATGTTACAAAGCTTATAATAGCAGAAAGTGTACAAAAATATCAGACGTAAAACATTGATAAAAGGTAAGTCTTTACAATACATATATGTAAGGTAAAAATAACAGTAAAAGTTAATAAGAACTTTTAAGTATTTATCTTTGTACAAAGTTTTTTTTTACATCATGTGGATGTCATAACCTGAACAGAGAGAATCAAAGGATTCCTTGCAACTAGACGGGAAATCGCCCCCCTGTCGCTCAGGCTGATTGCCATCCTGCCCACAGCCACAGATCATCTGTGAAGTGACGCAAAGGCTTCCCGGGTATGCGGTTGAAGTTAGGTAATATGTGTAATCGATGTAATAGGCTAAGTTAAAATATTTGTTGCTATCCTCCAGCCTACTGTATGCCGTTAAATGGATAGGGTATTATTCTTTTCCACCTAATGTAGGTATTCGAAACGAGTTTTGTCTTACGAATTATACAGCGAATATATGACAGTGTCTTTAATAGACATTTAGTACGAAGCTAAACTAATAAACACATGAGCCGTTTCTCAATGTATAATTGTAGAATATGCTGTCAGCTGAAGTAAACAGCGTTGAACTTTCATTGGAAGAATACTGTATATAATCTATATAGATTTACAATAATATATATATACTTATCTAACGTATAGCTTGACAATATATAAAAAGAATATAAAAAATGAATTTCTTGTGTGGTTAAAATTCACACCCACCCCCACCCTTCTCCGGCTCCCTTATCCCAATTTTTTAAGCTCTAAAAATAGTATGCAATAATAGGGATCGAACTCGATATCGTATTAGACAGAATGGTTTCAAAGCATGGATGTTACGATTGGATCAATACAGACGATGATTCAGAAGACATGAAATATTACGGTGAATGTAGAGTTCCTCGGAACTGTCAGATTATTTCATTGTTTTCCATTTATAGAAATATGATTGTGTAGCTTGATTGTGTACAGCTTACTACTCTCTAACTACACATCACATATATGGAAATCAGTTTGGTTCACGTAATCTTAGTTTTAGTATGAATGGAATTCCCTCAGGAAAACGTCTTAAAGTAGCAAAATTCACTTTTGATAGAACAAAGAGTATAAATCGTATCACTCGTATTTTTCACACACGTTCTTCAGTAATTGTACTTGGTATTCATGTAAGTTTCACCTGTTTTTCTGCATGAAAAAAAAATTACACCTCAATGCTTCAGCAAAGTGGTACGATTTCGTATCTACATGTAGTTGCAAGGGGTTCTTAGTCTGGATTAGTCACAAAGTGGTTAACTCAAAGTACACCAGGTATCTGACATAGATCCTAGAAGTCCGGGTATCAAAGAGCTTTTAGCATATAGGACACAGTTAGAGTAGACACCTAGAATATAAAACTAGAGTATATATAAACTAAATTACACAGCTAGATTATATAACTACAGCATACAACAATAGTAAGAAACTAGACTACACAATTCAGAGTTCAAAACTAAAGTATAAAACTAGATTATACAAGAGTATTTATTTATTTATTATTTGGTGTTTAACGCCGTACTCAAGAATATTTCACTAACAGGACGGCGGCCAGCATGATGATGAAAGGAAACCTGGCAAGGCTGGGGGAAAAGCCGCAGGTTTCTGACAGACCTTCTCACGTACAGCCGGAGAAGAAGCTAGCATGAGCGCTTTGTTTAAAAGGCTCTTGGGGCATTACGCCGTGCTGACGTGCTAACATCCTCGGCCACAGAAGCCCCTATACAAGAATACACAAGTAGACACAAGTAGAGTGCCAGAGTACATGACTAAAGTACACAGCTTGAATCCACTATTACACTTTTCTTCTCCATGGGACGGCTCCAAGATGATTTTTAGAGAATTTTTTTCCGCTAAGAAGTATGCATGTATACCTGGGATTTATTTCGCACTGAACAATTATTGTGTTTATTTGACAATATGTGTATATGTGTGTAGATACATATTACGATTGTACAGCATAGGGAAGGAAACCACAGCAGCGACGACAGAGTGATGGCTGTCTACTTGTGGCAAGGTGAATCCCCAAAGTACTGCCGCAACAGAAACTTCAAGACACCAGACATTACACCACACCCAGTCACACAATACTGACACCAGGCCAACAAACCCTGTTTCTTTGCTCTAGTCACTCAGTGTTGAGCGCCAAGCGATATAAGAAGTATCATTTTTAAAGTCTTTGGCATGCCGACAACCGTAGCAGTCTTTCAATGAAGAAACAAGCTTAATATCGTTTTTGTAACAGAAGATACCAAACGTTTTCAAGAGAACAATATACACATGAAACCGGCTACCTCTCATGGACAATGTACCATATGACTTGGACTCACCTTTCATGCTGCCCAGTGGAAGCAGGCTCATGTGTAGCCAGCAGTAAAGTAATGAGATTTAACAAATGTCATTTTCAACAGCAACGTGTCGATGATGGGTTTGAAACATTTTAATGGATCCATTGCAGGCCCGTATGGCCGTAAATAACGAGAAGCTGTATGCTTGTGAACTGCGGCTCTTAAACTTTCTGCACTTTTAGTTCATCATATTCACTTCCCCCTTCCCGTTCATTACTTGGCTGTAGTACGCAGTTGTCTTCACCTTGTTTCACAGAACTGTATGTGGTGTCATATTGGACGTCATCGTTCCCATGTGGATTTCCGTATCCGGTCTGTCCGGACTCAAGGTCATTTGGACTTTCATTGGTCGGTTTTAAATTGAGATCATAAAGGGTGTTATAATTGTCTGGAGTGTTGGCAGCAGCAGTGGAAGGTTTTACTCGAGGTTTGGACAAAACATTGTATGTGGATTCGCTCCGGTAAGTTTCTGAACCCTGGCTTTTCTCTTCATGCAGCTGTTTGGCTTTATTTTCTGCATGCATGTCATAAAGAGTATTATAATTCTCTGGGATGCTGACAGTAGCAGCAGTGGAAGGTTTCACATGAGGTTGGGACAAAACATTGTACGTGGATTGGCTCGGGTTAGGCTTCTGGTCGAAATTTCCTGCTAAGCTATACAAACTCTGTGGATCATTACTCCATTCTACCTGTGGCGGTAGGTCAACTTCCTCGTAGCGGGCGTCCGTGCCGGATCGCAACTGCGTGCTTGAACCCAGCTCATCCGGAAGTAATGTATATGTTGAATTAGCAACGCGCTGTTGTTGTACAGATTGATCAGTGACGTTTTCGTAAGCTATGACGTCAAAATGTTTCCCCTGCCTTTCCAACCCTGTATCTTCTCTACCATCTCCCCTCGAACTATTTCTTGCCCTACAATTCAAAATGTATGGGCATTAATTTTGGTTTAAATATAATTTCTGAAGAAATTTTTGCAAGTGGAAACGTAAAATTATTGGCACAGTGCTGAAACAAAAGAAAAGTTTTAGGAAGACAGTATACCTACATATTACTATACGACTGATGGCCTCAACAGCAAAGATTAAGAAAGAACAACTGACAGATTACAGAAGGATGTGTAACGGACAAACTGCGGTTCAAATTTAGCAAAACACCTTTTGAGCTTTAAAATCGAATTTCAAATTTTGATTTCAACAATAGTTGCCACTGCGTACAATCCCCTTGCTTACCGGAAAACAATAACAGCTAGGACGACCACGACGAGAGGAACCACTCCTCCTATACCTACTGCCAGACCGACCGTCAACGCTGAGGAATCCCCGGCTGGAGATACAGTTGACGCTGTTATGACTGAAACGTAGTAAACAACAACAACGCAGTGCATAAGAATCTCAGTGATTGCTGAACACAACCGTATTTAAACTCCCATTGGAATTTACATCCTACTGTTTTCTCATCTGTTTCACTGGGGTACACAAGACTACTCAGGTAAATTTACATGAGGCTGTATTTCACGGTTACGTGTGACTATTTGCCACCTATCGTACCATCTTCGCTGTTCTGGCTTTGCTCTCTATGCCGTACGTCTTAGTTATACTTTAATAGCATATATAAACAGTCGACAGATTTATGGATGGAAGAAACCAGACACAGGACGGACAAAAATCACCGCACCGTCTAAGGTACCAGAGAAATCTGATGATTTAAGGCTGTGATCAAACCACTGGTGAATCGCCGACTGGTTGCCATGAGACATTTAACTGGAATAAATGGGAGAGAATTCTCCGGTAATAACAAAAGCAAAGCCAAAGAAAATCTTAAATCCACTCTCCTACCAACAAATCCATCAATCAATGTTCATGCTGTAAATTAAAAACATATTTTATTCGTTTCTTACGGGTCAAACTCCCTACTAGGGCAAAAGTTTCTTGTTGCCGTGCGCTCGAAAACTGTTGAAAACTCGTGTTTAGCATTTACATTAATTTATTTATTTATGTGATTGGTGTTTTACGCCGTACTCAAGAATATTTCACTTATATAACGACGGCCAGCATTATGGTGGGAGAAAACCGGGCAGACCCCGGGGGAAACCCACGACCATCCGCATGCTGCTGGCAGACCTTTCCACTTACGGCCGGGGAGGAAGCCAGCATGAGTTGGACTTGAACTCACAACGATTAACATTTACGGTACTTACTTCTGATGCAACCAAGCTCTTCACCCTCTCTTTGTCTGTATCCCTCTGCACACGCACACATGTAGCTGCCCTCCGTGTTTGTACAAACAGAATTGTTACCACATATCTCTGGATTTCCTGTACACTCATCAATATCTGCATGGCACATTTAAAACATAGGCGGAATATGATTAAATATACGTAGATACATATATTATTATTTTTATTATCATTATTATTATTATTATATTTATTAACTGTATATATTATTTTGTCAAATCTACGTAGATATGTGTATTATGCATGTCTCATACACTGTTAACCTGCCTATTCCTTCAGTAAAACGTGAACTATCCCATGCCTTATTTGTGGTTGATTTTTAGTTTGTTCCAACCATACTCGTCAAACTATGAAATCTGTACCTCTATCTCTCAACAAAATCAGTAAACAGAAAGGAATATGTAAATTTCCTAATAATTATGTTTTTTTTTAATTTTTTTTATCTGCGTAGAATATTTTGTCCGAGAGCTATAAATGTTGCGGAACTATCTAGAGACGGTGGTGATACCACGTGGCTTCCGCGTTCATTTAATCTTATTTTGTCACCACAGTCATTACACTGTAACTGAGTTAGGACCCAGCCTTCGAAAATCTTGCTTTAGTGAGGTGGCATCATAAACATGATGACACACTGGATGGTATAAATGGCTGATTAAGGACCGAAGCAATATTGCACTGCTGATGTGGACAGATCTACGGACAACCGCCAGTGGCTATCATTTCTACCCCTGATGTTTTATATTTACTTACCCAGACTGCATCCCACTTCTTCACCGTTTCTCTGCATATATCCCTCCGCACACGCGCATGTATAATTGCCCACCATGTTTGTACAAACAGAGTTGTTACCGCATATGGTTTGATTTTCGATACACTCGTCAATATCTGTATGGCACACGTAAACGATCAGCAGGATATGGTCAAATCTACGTAGATACGTGTATTACATAACTCATACACTATTAACCTGCCTATTCCTTCAGTAAAACGTGAACTATCCCATGCCTTATTTGTGGTTGATTTTTAGTTTGTTCCAACCACACTCATCAAACTATGAAATCTGTACCTCTATCTCTCAACAAAATCAGTAAACAGAAAGGAATATGTAAATTTCAAAATAATAAATTCATTTCATTAACTGTATATAACATTTTATCCAATTACCTATGACGCGGTGCTATCTGGAGGCAGTGGTGATACAATATTACTTCCCTGTTCATGTAATCCTATCTGTCTAACCACGACAGTCATTACATTGAGATAGGACCAAGTCTCCGACATGGCGCTTTAGTGAGTCAGCACCGTAGACATGATGACACACTGGATGGTATAAATGGCTGATTAAGGACCGAAGCAATATTGCACTGCTGATGTGGACAAATCTACGGATAACCGCCAATGGCTATCATTTCTACCCCTGTTGTTTTATATTTACTTACCCAGATTGCACCCGACCTCATCAGCCTTTCTCTGCCTATATCCCTCCGCACACGCGCATGTGTAGTCGCCCAATGTGTTTGTACAAACGGAGTTGTTACCGCATATGATTTGATTTTCGGTACACTCGTCAATATCTGTATGGCACACGTAAAGGATGAGCAGAATATGGTCAAATCTACGTATATTTTACACAAAACATTTACTATTGCATCTAACCTGTCTATCTGACATGAACTTTTTTTAAAATTACGCTAAAATCACCAAGGGCTCAACAGGTAGATGCCCCTCTGACCGCGCTCCTAAGTTCAGTAAATGTGTTTTCGCTGGTTTGTGAACGAAGGACTTAAAAAAAAAACTATGGCAATCCACTGTACACACTCAGATGATATTCAGAACCACATGGGTGTAGAGAGGTTACATGACATTTCTTCACACAGTTTACCCCTCACAAGAGGTTTGCAGACCTGATAAAAAGATACTTGAGAATGGACACCGGTGGTGTTTTGTTTCTCTTGTGCAGCTGGGATTGTTTACAAGATGTTGTATCGTTGATTTAAGACCTGCGATCTCTATAGACGGTGATAAAACAATAACTGTACACCTCGTCCTATTCAAAATTATGAAGCAGGAATACATAGTATTGAGATTGTGCGCCTTTAGTGGTTAATCACATCTGACAACTGTTTAAATGTGCTGGTTCGTATAGAACAAAAAGGACAACTTAAGAGTTACACGTTTATTCCAGAGTCAACTAAATGCATCATCTCATTGTGAGCAGTTTATACAAACACACAGCGTCCATCTTAGTTATACAGAAAACTGTTTATGCAAAAAGCTTGTGGTAGACTGTGGTAAACTCTCGCCACAATTGAGCAATTTTAATTTTAGACAATTGAAGAAGGCAGCAAAAGATACGTGTCAATGTCTGCAGACGAGCATATACGCAGACGCGACAACATCAAGTGACAGCCTTTTTGGTCTCGCCACAATTGAGCAATTTTAATTTTAGACAATTGAAGAAGGCAGCAAAAGATACGTGTCAATGTCTGCAGACGAGCATATACGCAGACGCGACAACATCAAGTGACAGCCTTTTTGGTATGATGATTTAGTGAGATATTTAGCCCCAAATACGTGATGAGTCTTCTTATTTCCCCTATAGCATTGACAGAAAATATAGAGAGCCGCAAGTTAAAAGATCCAGCGAGGTTCCTTGAAAACTATAAGATATAAGTAATATAAAGTCCGACTTGCCGAGACATTGTCCACTATCTGCCTTTCTTGCGCCATATGAGCAATCACACACGTTTTCCTTTGGACCCATAGTGAAAGCAAGCCATATGCAAGTGGTGTTGTCAGGGCACTCATCCCCTTCATTCCCACATGTTTCTGTGTCACGACAAAAATGCAATACATTTTCCCACCAACATGGTTCTAAGCTCTGTAGTCCGTCTCTTTAATATGTCACCTATATTCAGCTCTCTGCACGATCACTCACACTCACTATCAAAATTGCCTTAATCAGTGACACGTAACGCGACGAGCTCTATCATATCAATGCAAGGAAAATACAGTTAGAATACTTGTCCAAATCCGGAATTGTAAACTCTCTAAACTTCTGTTTTCGACTTCAAAAAGTCGTTGCCCCCGAGGTTTCAATTATTTATAAACAATGGAATGCTAGAAAATGGACGCATTCCACTCTATTTTGACGGGGAACCACCTCAGTTACCGAAGTTGTGAGTGGCTCTAATTTAAACCACGTTCTCACAGTGTCAAATGTGAAATTGCTTTCAAGTTTTAGTATAATATAAACTTAATAAATGAAATTAATTTTATCCCTTGTGATCTCACGACAGAGTTTTCAAAGTTCGAGGTAAATTTTGTTATAAAAACACAGTGTAGTCTATTCGCGGAGACGGTAGTGTAGGCTTTGTTACTATGCAGAGTTTAGTCTTATCCTCTGAGGTGTAAAGTATTGTGAAAGAAATATCTACATGTCACCCGAGGCAATGAATCTGTACGGCGTGTGGTGTAACGTGTCACTGACGAAAGTATGTCTGATTGAACAGATAGCTGGATATAGGCGATCAGTTAAAGAAAACAGGCTATAGTACTTGTGACAAAAAGGTGTACTGCTCTTCACACAAGCTGCACTGATTCTACACTCATTCAATCTCGTGTTTTCAGCTACACAGCTTGAAAGTTTAATTCTGTGCCTAATTTCTTTTATTTACAATATCTGAAGATCAAAACAGTAGTTATTTACTTTTGACAACATTGGTAAAGACATTTACAGTATTGCATGCACTTATATTATTAATTCTTCGCAAATTGGAGAAGACGTGCCGCGGGGTAATTTCTTGTATAGATTCTATATTATTATAATGTAACTTACGCACGCAATAAAGCGAAGGGATTCCTGACTTTGTTATAATAAACTTGAATCCTGTCTGACATTTACAATACCCTCTATTCGTACATACAGTCGCATATCCACACATCCCGCCACATCTGTCAGCTTTTAAATCTACAGGAATAGATATAGAATGTGTCAAACGTTAATGTATACATATAGACAGTTCACCCAAAGAAATAAGAGTAAAGATCTACATCCCTTGTTACACGGATAAAATTGCCTCGTGTGCCTCTATGAACTATATAAATGCCAAATAGGTGCGAGAAAATGGTAACGTTCTATTGTGGTCCGTTATAAATATACTCTCTAACCATTGTTGTGTGTTGGATTCAAGCCTCGGCAATACCCGTGAATTTTAGATACTTGCTGATTGCCCTGCTTGTATCGGAACGAAGAGGGGGAATGAGCTGGCAAAGAAGGCTTACATGCAAAGTGAGAATAAAATCCTGGTCTGTCATAGATAAGTATGTCATCGTCGCCCACTGTTGGTTTAAATTGGTACGGCAATATGTTTACTTGTGCATGTATAGTTAGAATCCATCTCAAAACTGACATCATTTTTTATAGGGATTTCCAGAAGCTCAACCAGCCGTGTGAGAAGAGCATTTTATCGTGAGAGAAGACGTTCTAGCGGTGGTTTCAGTACTGGACGGTCACCCAGAGATCATAGCGGTGGTTTCATTACTGGACGGTCGCCCAGAGATCATAGTAAATATTTGTAGTAGGTTTAAAGTCATTTTCTCAATTTTCAGAAGTTCTTCTGTTAGTATACTTTTTAAACAAGCTATGATATCTGTAATTAGGATCAGTATCTAAATGTAGACACTGATCCTTTAAGCAAAATAACTAAACGCTATGCTTTGGTGGTAGTGTTTGTTACTCGATCTTGGACTTAGGCAAAAAGAAACCCTACCAACTACAGCAATTTACTGAATGTGGAAAGTTTCGTTAAACTGAACCCAGGGCCCGGTTTTTCTTTTCAGATGTGCGTTAAAAGTTAATTTAGACTTAAACCTTAATACCATTATTGGCCTAATACAAAAACTGCCTCAGCAAATATAAACAGCTGGTTGCTAACGTAAAAGTATATTACTGTATATTAGTTACCTGACTGTCGTTCAACGTGGTTTAAAACGTAAAGACTTGCAAATGTTATTGGTACAGTAGAATGGGGGGATGTTCCATAAACGTGAGACAACTGAAACAGTCGGAGTGGAAGCGCTTCCTGGCGTGAATAGTACTAGGACACGTCCGCTCCCAAAATTACGAATTAAACCACAGATATAGTCATAGCATAAACATTTTTACACTTAATGCAACTTACCTAGGATACGTGTAGCTGCCAGAAAGATTAACGGAATCAGAATCTGTCCCCAGCGTCTTGAGAGCGTCTGAAATTCCATGATTGCCAGCTGTCACAATTTCTACAAAATGGACTGTCTGGTTCTTCACCTCTCCACACCTATACAGTCGGGTTTTCACCAACAGTCTTTAGTTATATGTGTTCGGAGTGAATGGGGCTACGCAGGTCAGTATACTTGAAACTTAAATGGGTCATCGGCTTTGTGATGGTACTTCCTAGTTATGTCAATAACCTGTGCCCTATGATACACTCCTTGAGCTGGCTTCGGTTATTCACACCTCTATAGCAGAGTGTTTGGTGTAACATTATACGACAACCCGCAGAAAAGAATGTGTTTTACATTCACCCTATGGACGACAAATTCACTGAGCGTAACAGTACATGTACTTGAACTACAGGGTCATGAACGTAGGGCTTAATACAGAAATACAAATGCCTTCCATGATGGGTATGTACCAGCTTCAAATCAAAACGTTTGTCAGGCACTTGTCCAAAGACGTAGGTTTACTCTCGGTATTTCAATTTCCTTCACCCATTAATCTGACTGCTACGGTATGACCGTAAGATAAAAAGTCTTCAGTATGGCTTCCAATTGGCATTGTGCACCACTAACATACTGAATAAATTCATTCGCCTAGAGCATTCCTTACGTCTCTTATTATCATTCATCGAAAACTGCTGACTGCTTTTCTTTATATGAAATTGTTGGTATACTAGTATAGTATATACTTGAATTACCCCCTGTGTTTTTGTGATTTGCTCAGAATATAACTTTCGCAACCATACATTAGGGTCGCTTAGAGATCAGTCATGCTTATTTAACTAGATTAGGCACATTCTGCAAGTCAAATATGAGACATCACACAATAGTCTCAATCAAAAAGATAACTATCGTGCAAGGGCTACCATAGACAAGTCACCATAGGCTAAATACTGATGTTTTCTGTTGATAAATGTGTGTTGCCCATTACCCCACGACTAGCATATCTATAGCTGGTCTTCATCATTCTAAAATCATTAAACAAACTCACCACTAGGCCGTCTGTATGTAGCCTTTAGCCAGATCAAGCGCTGGAAAGGCCACCATTGTTAACGTACATCAACTAAACTGAACGTCGATGACAAATGCAATAATAAATAAGAGTGGAACCAGAATCTGTGTCCAAAACAAAAAGATTATCTGAAGTCTCATTAATCTGTTGACCTTCATGACTAATGAATTTGACCTCTGATAGTTGCTGGCTGTTGACGTATTTATCATTGACCTGTTGTTGACTATGTTATAATGCCTGTTGCAGATGGGATGCGATATATACTTGCTGAGGCAATGTTAAGTACTGCACGGCTGAATCACGGTTGTCTCCTCCTTATCCCCAATCCCGCGCCTCCACCACAATACTGACCGCCGCCGTTCTTGTGTACGGCGTGAAACATCAATCAAATAATAAATACATCAGTCACGGCTGCGTTGTTATGGAAAGGATGAACACCTCAAGTCACAGATTCGACTCCAGCTATCGCGTGTTCGACTTAAGCTTTAACTCAAGAGTTTTGTCAGGCGCCAGTCCATAGCCGGCGGTTTACTCTCGGGTCTTCAGCTTCCTTTACCCGTGAATCTCACTACTGTTGTATATGGCCGTGTCTTGAGTACGGCTTTGAAATAGTAGTGTACACAACTTAAATGCTGATCTACTTTATTCGCGTAGAACATCCCTTATGTCTTACTGAAAAATTCTTCACTTCACATTAAAGCGTACTAATTTGTTACTTTGTATGTTGTCTTAACTCTTTGCTGATTTGTGTTAAACGTTATTTAGGAAATGGTCTCGTGACTAATGGCCAGGAAGTGCGGTATATATAATTGGCTTCTGGTATACGCATGTCTGTTTCAGGGCCTAGCATTCAACATCGATCAATGAAAGGAATCTTTTAAAGGTGGTCCATGCTCTTTTTAGAATTCATAAATGATTTGTTAGGTTTTGCTGTGTTTTAGAATAGCACTTTGACGTGCGTGCTTTTATCATGTCACAAAACTGGTTCTCCATACCTTGTAGGCATGTTACCTACATTACGCACACACTATCTGCAGTTGAAATATTCGATACTACACACTGGTCTCAACGCAAGATAAATGTCGTGCACGAGCCACATGCTAAATATTCCATAAAGAGGTTCGACATAATATCATGTTTACGACGTTCACAGTTAGTGTACGCAAATTTAGGTATTTCTTTGATTGGCGTTTTACGCCGTGCTCACTTTACGGCGGCGGCCAGCATTACGGTGGGAAGAAACCGGGCAGAGCCCGTGGGAACAACGACGAACAAGGTCTGTACAAAGACGAACAAGGTCTTCTCTCACGATGTCTTTACGACAAAAGGGATCATTTAAATTTTGATTTATTTGGATAGCAATATAACAAAAGGTCCTGCATATGGCGTATACATATCTCGCCTTGTAGCATTTGTCAGATCTTGCGTAAATCGTGATGACTTTAATCTGCGGCACAAGTTGTTAGTCCAAAAACTAGTTTGTCAAGCATACTCCATCAAATGCCTTCGTTCTAAGTTTCTCAAATTTTACAATGAGTATATCACCCCTTTGACAGGTATGGACAGAGCGTTCAGAATCTCTGGCGATGTGCATTGTGATCAACCACATAGACGGCGCTGTTATCTTTATGTACATATCTATGGCGTACATGGTTTTTTAACAACATAGATGGCCTTGCTTGCCCAGTGTAACCGTCTATCTTGTGAACAGCTTTTATACAGACCAGCATGCCATGTGTAACATCAAAGATGACGCCTCTTGTAGTATGAGATCCTTACATATTAACGGGAAAGACGTAATCGTCCGTTACTTTTGAATCACAATGTGTTCGGTTAGGGTCTGTAACGCTCGTCATTTTCGAAATATATCTAATACTGAGATACCTTGTTTAATCGTTATTTGATCCGGAACTCTTTCATGGACTAGGAATTTGAACTTTGATATGGAATTCATTCCTGGAATATCAACTGTCTGCCCAGAATCATTGTAAACTTATGACCGCTTCTCTCTTGTGTGTTACCGGCCTTTATTTCTTATTTGTGTAGTTTCTTACATACCTTTGTCTTTAGGAGCCAGTGTTAAACGTTGTTTTGGAAATGGATCTTGCGATTATCGACTTGGAAAGCCATTTACGGACTACGAATGTTATACGAATGTCGGACATGACGATTATATTCCCTAGGTTCGTATTTATATTATTAATTATTACCAAGTTTGTAATGGCTTTCTGGGTGTTATAGTTTTAGGTGAAGTAACGGAGATTTTAATTATTATCGATTTTGTAATTAAGTGGTATTCCCTACTACATGTAGATTTTATGTATTCTATAGTAACCGACCTATACAGTTAGACAGCCAATTAAAGATACGTAATGTAGACTACCATTTGGATCCCCCATACCATTCATCAACCCGAGAACGGAACGTTGTGAGGAAAGTTCACTACTGCTGACTACCAGACACACGGGATGCGGAAATCAAAACGCCATTAACTACCAATTAATATATAAATAGTTTAGAGAGCTGGTAATGTGTAAGACGGAGCCGTTCAAAAGCTTTCAGAGCATTCAGGATATCTGACCCTCGGCTTTAAGATTATATCTAATTCCGCTTAACTCGGGGCTAGGGGCGGTGTATTTATCGTGTTGAATTAGATCACGGCTTTGGATATATGAACAGCTGCAGTCAAAGCCCAACTGAGACACATCTTTTATTATCGACAACTGATATTCTAGCATAGTACATGGATTTCACTCATTCGCCTCGAACATATCTTACGTCTTTCCTACATCACTGAAAACTGTTGACCGTTTCTCTGTGTATGATTCCGTCCTATTTTCATTTTAATATACTTTCTTAGCCCTTTGGTAATTTGTGTTAAACGTCGTTTTGGGAATTGACCTTGTCGTTTCTTACCCCTAAAGTCCTTATTAGATGACGGCTGGTAAACAATCTAGCTAAGTTAATGATTGCAACAAACCTTTAACTCGGACAAACCATAACCTCAAATAGCCTAAGGTTTAGACAAACTGTAACTTCTGACAGCCTAAGCTTCAGGAAAACCCTTAACCTCAGAAAAGTTTTAAACTGCAGGCCAGCCCCAAACCACGACATCAGACACACTTTCAACTCAGACAAGCCTTGCACCTCAAACCAGCCTTAACAAACCACAATTTCGGAAAAACCTTCACCTCAGACCCAAAAACCATGAGTTCGGAAAAACGTTCGCCTCAGACCAGACTCAAAAAACAATGAGTTCATACAAGCGTTCACCTCAGACAAATCTCAAACAAACACACCACGATTTCAAACAAACGTTCACCTCAGATAAGCCTTGCACCTAGGAGTAACGCTTATTATATATCAAACATCTTCCTGAAGACTTACGTCATTACTTAAAATTGCGAATGGCCCAACTTTGCTTGTATTTAGTCTTCTTATTTAACCTTATGCATTTAGATCCCACCCGGGGATTCCATGAGGTTGCTGACACAGGTATATTCCGTTGCAACTTAATTGCCATGGAACTCGAAAAGGCTTAGCTGGAAACTTACTGACAGAAAAATACTTTTGTTTTTTAATGCAAACCATATTGCTACACTTTAAGTGTACGAATCACAGTGATGAGAAATGGGTACTTCTCAAAGACGGCTTGCCCTTAATCAAAGAGGTGCCGGTAGCTTTAATCGATTCCAGCCCCCGCCTGATCGGATGGTTTGTCTGTTACCTAAGTAACTAAACAGCCAGGTGTGTGATACATTATATACAACTGACAGAATCTGTTTTTCCTGTCTTAACTCTAACACGTTTACACTTCAAGTAGCTTACCTGGGACACATGTCAATGTTAAAATGACCAATAGAATCAGAATCTGTCCCCAGCGTCTTGGAAGGGTCTGAACCTCCATTATTTTCCGCTGTCAGGATTCCTATTAAATTGACTGTCTGGTTCTCCACGTACATATTAGATATAGCCGGTTACATACCTGTAATTCTTTTAGCTATGCGAGCACGTGTGTGAGTGTGATTACGCTAGAGTCGGAATACTTGGGCTTAGACAAGTGATCGACTAGGTTCTTCGTGGTCATGTCAATAACACACCCAGTAGTGTTGTAAATGTGTAGAATCGCTTGAGACCTGTGCCCTACGTTACGAACCGTGACCTGGCTTGGGCTCATCACGCCTCTGTAGGATGTTTGGGGTAACTTTATATGGCAGCTCGCAGAGATGAATATGGTTCTTTATGCACGACGAATTCACTGAGCGTAACAATTATATGTACTTTGACTACAGAATTATACACATATAGCTTCCTGCAGTAATACAAATCTATCTTTGAAACGAGACATTCGTATACCAGCCGTCAAACAATAACGACGTTAAATATTAATCGCATGGCCAGTTGCCAAAACAACGTTTGACACAAACACACAACTAGCATAGCATGTAAAGTTCGAAAATAGGACGGAATCGTGCAAAGAGAAGCCGAAAGACGCAAGGTATATGCTAGGCGAATGAGTTAAATCAGTACTCAGATCGTGTACCATGCTAAAATACTAGTTGCCGCTAAGAAAATATGTATCTCAATTGCTCTTTGATCGCAACCGTTCATATATCCTAAGTGGCAATCTACTTCATCACGATGAATGGAAAGCCCCTCTCCTCGGGTTGAGAGGAATTAGAGATACAATACGTTCCATGGTGGGTACAATGTATCAACTAGATTCAAGTCAAAAATTTGTCAGAGATTTGTCCAAAGCGACGGTTTATTCTCGGTATTTCTTTTGCCCATGAATCTTGTTGACGCAGTATTACCGTTAGATAAAAAGACTTTAGTACGGCTTTGTACTAACAATGTGCACGACTTGGGTGCTGATTTAATTGATTCGCCTAAAACATTTCTTATGTCTTTTTGTCATCTGGAAAGGGTTGACTGCTGTATTCCTGAATAAACCAGGAATGTGCTGGTGAACTGAGCATCCTCGAGGCCCGGTCACTTTGTATTGTTTTTGACATTTTTTTATGTCAAATGTTATGAAAACACAGTATTTTGAGTAATTGTAGACCAGTAACGTCTAATAAATTGCAATAAACATCACTTCATTTTTTTTGTCTAATGCTGTTTAAGACATGGTGCTAGGGGGCATCATATCGCTAATCAGTTCTAGCACTCTGTCATGCTCTATTGCGTTTACCTAGATACTGAGCCTCGTTTTCTAAAAAGGCAGATAAACAAATTAGCTCAGCCTATCTCTTAACATCAGAGTGAGCACACCGCCGCTGGTGTTTCACTGGTGACCTAGTTATTTACACCATACCACGTATTTCTCTTACACACAAGTTTAACTGAACGAAGAAAGAGACGTTTAAGATATAAAAATACCCCCCCCCCTCCAAAAAAAAAAGCTGAAAACGACATGATATCTCAACGTTTTATGCAAAGGCACACGCTATTATATACATACTGCATATAGGTATAGTCGGACGCGGCTTGAGGGAACGGCTTCCTACTGTCGGGCTAATGCAAAGGTATCATTCAGTGTGTCACACAGTCGTAGCGGTTTCTGTTGTGTTACATGATATACCCCTGAATCTTGATGAAGGTGTTAAAGTCTGTTTTACCCCCAAATATGGAGAATATATTGTAACTGGCATATTTCATACTGCAGTTGTTTTTCACCAGACTCACCTCCTTCAGAATCCCGAGGGAAGTTTGGATATTTCACCTTTACATAAATCAGAAGCAAATCAATCATGTAGGCAACTTCAAATCCTTTTATTTGCAGAAATAAACAGCATGACATGATATTATCCGGGGAGGTAAACGTACCAGCGTGACACAGTCGATGTTGTTTGAAGTCATCTCTACTTATTCGAGCTTAGTGTGAGCTGACTTTGGTTAAGTAACTGAATGATGAGGCTTTTCAACAATGGATCAGACACGATTACAAAAACACCAGATAATTCAATTTAAACAATGTACTCTATTTCACCCAAAGTTTAGCATTTTTCAGCTGACTCAGTTTGCTTGAATCTGACTGGTTCTCTCGTCTTATAGAGCCATTTAAGTGATTTTAAAATTTTGCTTGATTTTACTTTATTTCTTACCTGAAGAAACTTATTATAACTTGGGCTACAGCATTTCTGGTATTATTTTAAGGCCTTTATAATTTTCCGAAAGTGAATTTTTACATATCAAACTTTTGGTGAAATACAGAATTAAAATACTTGAAATACATTTACAATATCCACGGACATATACACTGTTTTTATAGCCAATAGAAGAATACATACAGAAAAAAGAATGATTTTGTTACATGACACTGTATATAGACAATAGAACAATACATATAGAAACAAAAATGACTTTTACATGACACAGTATATAGACAATACAAGAACACATATAGAAAAAATAACTTTGTTTATGACAATGTATATAAAGAATACATATAGAAATAAATCAATGACTTTGTTACATGTATATATACAAACTCTTACCACAATACGATATATAAACGTCCTGATGTGACCTAGACTGCCACATGTACCCAGTGATCATGGATAGTGTAATATGAATCAATTATTACTAGACTGAGTCAAAGTTCCCTTTCTTTTGTACAAAGATAAAACTGCCATTCAGATTTATGTCTAATTTAACTTTTAATTTTTAACTTTTGAATAACCGGCTTCTGATCCAAAACACCACGAAAAAATCTACTTCAGATATATCCCGCTCCTGGTGTTATTGCTTACAGAATTTGTACAAGTAAAAATCTCTTAAATCGACAAAAAGGCACATGTTGACCTCACGCTGAAGATCTTCATTAATTCCACTAGACGGGCGAATCCGATTACATGAATTATTATAAACGTAGAATCTCTGCAATGTCAGCTTTATTTCCACCCAACCGTGGCCAGTGCGGACAACATCAAAGGACGCCCATCCCATCCCATATAGGCCATTCGCCGAGATGACTGAGAGGCCGGCTGGCTAGACAACGCTTATGCGACATAATCAACAGACATTACGACATGTATAAACATACATTCAAGTTTACAAAGGGAACGAAATATATCTATGAATGCACAATAATTCATTTTAAGTACGGTACATTTATTCCAAGTAATCAAAACACTAAATTAAGGAGAAATTGTTGTTACCATACATATTAATCCACAGAAATTTCTGGATGAACATTATTAAGTCGTGAGTACATTGAATAAAGTTGTGATGTTACAGGTATAGCTGAATATATCTTACTGGAATTTACTTACGGCGGCCACATTTATGCAGTTATACTACAATTTGGACAAAAAATATCTCATATCAAAAGCAAACACATAAACATATGAAATACATATTCGTAAAAAGATGACAAAAATTAATATAACAAAAAGTTTACAAAAAATTATAAACATTTACAAAGGTAACCAATAGATATATTTAAGATAATAATAGCAATAACAGGTCAATTGAACTTTTTAACATTTTCACATTTTCATGGAATTATATTTACATCATTTTGATGTCATAAGCTGAACACGTTCAGTAAAATTTGTCTTGTTTGGTCGTGACACAACTCTTACATAAAATCTAATATAAAACCAGAGTACACAACTAGATTATAGAAGAGTATACAACTAAAGTATAAAGCCAGAGCATTACATTGAAATTAAACCAAAGAATACAGCTAAATACTAATACTTGATTCTACAACTAAAGTGCGCGTCTTGAATGCACAACTCTTGTACAAAGTATAACACTAGACAACAAAGCTAGAGTACACACCGAGGATACACAACTATAGCATACTACCGGTGCACAGCATACAGCCAAAGTACATAACTAGATTGCACAGATAGCCCTACTAGAGCACACATCTAAACACTTAACTAGGCCACTCAACTAGGCCCCTGAGCTAGTTTAGCTTTAAAAGGGGAAAGCGTACCGAGCTTTCCTGATGTCTCTGACTTGTTTATGATATATTTATTTATTAGTGTTTTATAAAACCGGGCTAAGGAAAACCCAAGAGCGTCCGTAAGTTACAAGTAGAACTTCCAACGTACGGCCGGAGAGGAAGAGCTACCCCAATAAAGACAGTAAAATATATTTACTGATTTCTTACAAAAAAAAAAACGCTATGAGGAAAAACATATTTCCTATTATAGCACAGTTCCATAAAAATATAGCTACATACTGGCTTAGTACGTTGTACCTGCGTCGTTCCTAGTCCAAAATGCCAAACCCCACTAATAATTTGGAGAAACATACGAAATATGCCATCATAATCAAGTATGAGTACATACACTTTTGTGTTATATGCACATATTCGTAGGGAATGACGCGAATACTAGCGTAACGTTGTACTTTGTAAAATTTCAACATTGAATCTGGTGAAATTTCCACAGTGTACTTTGTGAATTTCCACATTGTACCTTGTGACATTTCCACAGTGCACCTTGTGACATTTCCACATTATACCTTGTGACAATTCCACATTGTACTTTGTGAATTTCCACATTGTACCTTGTGACATTTTCACATTGTGCTTTGTGACATTTCCACCTTGTACCCCTTTCCACGTCGTGTGTTGTCTTCTAAAACTTTTTAATGGGTCCTTCACAGGACTGTCCGAATGACAGCAGGTGACTCTTAACTATACGCTTGTGAACTGTTCCTTTTAAACTTTCTGCACCTTAAGTTCATCATACTCATTACCCTCTTGCTGTTCATTGCTTGTCAGCTGTTCGCCATTGTCCCCAATTTGTCTGACAGCGCTGTATGTTGTGTCATATTGGACGTCATCGTTTCTATGTGGATTTCCGTATCCGGCCTGCCCGGGCTGAATATTTTCTGGACTTTCATCGTTTGGTTTTAAACCATACAGTGTGTTATAACTGTCCCCGGTGTTGGTGGTGGCAGTGGTAGGTTTTACGTGAGGTTTGGACAAAACATTGTACGTGGATTCCCTCGGGGAAGTTTCTGAGGCCTGGCTTTTCTCCGTAGCCATCTGTTTGGCTTTGTTGTCTGCAATCTTGTGATTTGAATACAGATCCTTATGTTCATTCTCACTAGGTTTCTGATTGTCGAAATTTCCTGCTAAGCTGTACAAACTCTGTGCATCGTGATTCAGTTCTGCCTGTGGCGGTAGGTCAACTTCCTCGTAGCGGACGTCAGTGCCGGATGGCAACTGTGTACTGGAACCCAACACATCGGGTAGTACTGGGTATGTTGGATTAGTAACCCCGCGCTGTTGTTGTACAGATTGATCAGTGATGTTTTCGTAAGCTATGACGTCAGAACGTTTCCTCTGCTTTTCTAACACTATATCTTCTCTAACACCTCCGCTCGAACGATTTCTTGCCCTGCAATTTAAAAATTATACACATTAGTTTCGTTAATTGTTTAATTTCTCAAGGAATATTTACAAATAGAAACGCCACGCTTGAAATGACTGATATAGGGTAAAACAAAAAACTGTTCTGACGACAATATTTTTATATTCTACTCTCGCTTTTCAACTGATTGACTGACTAAATATGAAAAGTAAAGAATCAAAATATTACAAATGATTGTTTAACGGAGATATCGAGGTTCAAAGTAAGCAAAACACCCACAGAAAGCTCCGCCATATTGTTGTAAAGCCTAGACTTGCAAAATTGTCAATTGTAACAATCAGGTGGAAGTTTTTATATAGCTCCTCCCAGAGTACAATGTCCAGAGGGACATAACGTTGTCTTTGTTTTACCATTTTGCTATATAAAACCTTGGTTACGAGTGATTCACCATCGTGTTTCCGGTTACACCAATATGTTATGGTGTATTTACTGGCTATTTCCAGATTAAAAGTATGTCAGAAAAAAATAACTGTAGCCCCATCTTCCAAAATAACTAAGGTTATAGTAATTCTCGACATTTCTTTTAAGTGCCACAACTCGATGATGTTTTGAGACGAATCTAAGGGAATTCAACAAAGTCAAAATTTTAAACCTCGTCACAATACCCAGCTTTTGGTACTGGTAGTTAAAATTTTGGTATTATTGTCTTCGATTATATTCATGAGGGAACTAAAATGTTGATCTGTAAGGCTCAAAAATAAGTATCTCAAGTTCTGATTTCATAAATGGCTGCCGTTGGGCACAATCCCATTGGTTACCTGAAAATAACAACAACGGCTAGGACGACCACGCCCAGAAGAACCACTCCGCCTATACCTACTGCCAGACCGATCGTCAACGTTGAGGAATCCGCGGCTGTAGATGCAGCTGGGGCTGTACTGACTGAAACGTAGTCAACAACAACAACTCAGTATATGAGCTTTTTGATGATTGTTTAACACAGTAGCGTTAATCCACATCCTAGTATTACGTTATATATTTTATTGAGAAACTTAACACTACTTTAATAGCCCATAAAACGGGCAATGTTCAGATTTATGGATGGAAGGAATCATACAAAGGGCGAACAGAAGTCACCGCACCTCGTCAGGTCATTGACCGACTGGTTACCATGAGAGAGATTTATTGAAATGAATGGGTAGAGAATTCTCCAGTTAAACCAAAAGCAAAGGAAACAGAAAATCTTGAATCCACTGCCCTGTTTAATGCATGAAACATGTTTAGTAGTTGAAATCAGGGCAACATGCAACTGTTCGTTTCCTTAGCGTTAAACTCCAAGCTGGGGTAAAAACTTCCTGGTGCCATAGAACACTGGTTTGTTCTATTGCTAAGGTCGCCGAACTATTTAGAGGCTATTTAGTGGTTTCTGAGGTAAATTGACAAGAGACCATATTTTACGGCTTACGTGTTACCAGCTATCGCATTGCCGTTGCTGCTCTGGTCGTTTTCTAAGTACTGGACGTCTAAATAGCACTCCTTGTTCATGTACATGCAACCGACTCATTGTAGTCACCGGAATAATTATTCTGTAACTGAGCTGGGATCTAGTCTTGGACATGATGCGTTAGCGAGGCAAAATCATAATCATGATGACACACTGGATCAATGAATGGATAACTTGCTGAATAGGGTCTCACACCACACTGTACTGTGGATGTGGACAAATCTACGGACAACCACCTGAATCTGCCTTTTTTCCGCTGGAACTTTATACTTGCTTACCCAGATTGCATCTCCCATCTTCACCCTCTCTCTGTCTGAGCCCCATCACACACGAGCACGTGTAGTTGCCCACCGTGTTTGCACAAACGGAGTTGTTACCACATATGGTTTGATTTTGGGCACACTCATCAATATTTGTTTGGCACACGTGAAACATAAGCGTACATGACAAATGCACTGTTACATGTAACCTGCCTATCTCTTCAGTAGAACATGAGCAGTCCGATGCCTTAGATGTTGTTGATTTTTCGTTTGTTTAAAGCATACCCGTGAAACTATAAAATTTCCATTTTTATCTGTCAACAAATCAGTAAACAGAAAAAATCTGTAAATGTTAAAATG
Source organism: Liolophura sinensis (assembly GCF_032854445.1). Taxonomy (NCBI): domain Eukaryota; kingdom Metazoa; phylum Mollusca; class Polyplacophora; order Chitonida; family Chitonidae; genus Liolophura; species Liolophura sinensis. The sequence continues at coordinate 9,989,754 of NC_088296.1, read as the reverse complement.
ATTTATGAATTCATTTCATCGCCTGTATTTAATATTTTGTCCTATAGCTCAGGTTGTGGCACTATCTACAGGGTCGCGGTGATACCATGTGGCTTCCGTGCTAATGTGATCCTATCAATGTAACCACCACAGTCATTACCCTGTAACTGAGTTGGGATCAGATCTTCAGCATAATGCTTTAGAGAAGCCGCACCATAAACATGATGACACATTGCATGATTGAAGGGATGACGGATTTGGGACTAACACCACATTGTACTGTGGATGTGGTCAGATCTACAGAGAGCCGGCTGTATGTACCCTTTGTTCCGCTAGTATTTTACATTTCCCGACCTTGATTGCACCCAACATAATCATTCCGGAAGCATGGCTGTGTTGTAGCGATTCTCTAAATTAGTCGATTAAGGCAGAATATATACTTGCAAATGAATACGAATTTACAATATACTTATGAAGACAAGTCCTTATGACAAAGTTAAGAATGGTCCCGATTTTCCTGTAGCCTATTCACTCTGTTTTACGAATAAATTACGAATGATTTAATATGAATGATCTTCCCGAAGGTTTTGCAATTTGTTCGTGACTGGAGTAAGCCTGTCTTGAAATTCACGCCAATTTATCTTGTGCTACACGATGCAATTCGTATCTGTCCTAACGGTTCGGTACAACATTCGTCTCAAGTCTAAAATTGTGGTGAATTTCACGACATGCTGAGGACAGTCATGAACAAGTTGCGAAACGGTGTATGACATCCTTTGAATTTTTGAAAACGATCACCGCCCTCTGTTTATGACAGAATTACGATTAATTGAGAATGCCTTACGATACTATCTGTCGTAAGCTGGTATTCATTTGCAAGTATTTCGAGTTTGTTCTGCCCTAATTGGTTGATTTTGAGACTCCGTTACGACAAAGCAATGCTTCCGGAATGATTACGTTATTCTTACGATTGCAACCGACAGCTTCGCGAATATTTACGATCTATTACCAATACTTAAGAATCACTGCGAACTTACGTATAGGTACGAAATTTTGGAACTTTTTGAAACTTTAACCCAAATGAAAAATAGAACACGAATTCATTACCAACACTAACGAATCCAGACGAAAGATCACGAATTCCAAAACGATTACATACAACGTGAATTTGTAACGGTTCGGCAAAAAATTGTGTGAACGGGGCTTAAAACACCCGTCAGTTCAAATTCCGAGCTCACTACCCATGAATAATTTACAGATCAAACAGAAATACAGGTATCTCTGTCGCAGTTTGATTGCTGTTGTTCACAAAATCATCATGTTGATGTAACAAACATGGATGCTTATACAGTCCGAATAGCACCGGATGAGGCCAGCGAGTTCAGACGATTGATGCGCCAAGTTTTCTAGCTGTTACTAATAATCTCACACTTGAGGAAAATAAGCAGATTTTTTTTTACGCCCACTGTCCCACCGCGAGATTGACAAATTCTAATGAAGTAGTCACCAAACAAATATGTTATGCAACAATTTTATGATTATTATAAATACGTGTGTTGCCTCACAAAATACTGTGGTTACCACCCACCCACTTGGTTTCTATAACATAACCTTGCCCTTTCACCAAGGTGTGGCACTTTGTTAGTCCTCATGTACAAAACACATCTGGGTGGAAATATTAGTCTAGAAAGACGTGTCGCGGGGAAAATTGTCACTTCATTTTTCTTAATGACACAAGAACAGCAACTATACTTTGATCTTTTCCTACACCAAATTCAGTAGCTAAGATCAGGCCAACCTGCTCTTAATTCTTTGATTGCTGGGTTCCCCCATGCGTGTATTTTGATAAAAAATCAAACCAGTGCACAGGCCAGGCCGATAGTTTGTGAACAGCAATAATTTGAGGTATTCTAAAATCGCGTGATTTGCGCTGTTTGCTTTAGCATAAGTCTCCGGTATGGGCTCTTTAAAAACGACACATCCCTCTGATATTTGATACTGTTGCTAAGTGTAAATATTTAAACTAGAAAATGCAGTACACCTTCAAACTGAGGGGTTTCTAACCGACTTTTCGGAATCCTCAGTATGCCAAATTAACGACATTGATTAGCAAAATGTAATTTTTTTAAAGTGAAATTTGATCCCTGACTAGCTGTAGAGTTCTTAAACCGTCCACAGGAGATATAGCGATCTATTGCCATGGGATCGAGGATAGATCTAAAAATAAAGTCAGCACACGAATCTGTCGTTTTCTTCCGCGCTTGTATATATATTATATTCCCTTACCCTGACTGCATCCAACGGCTTCATCCTCTCTCTGTCTGTATCCCTCTGCACACGCGCACATGTAGCTACCCTCCGTGTTTGTACAAATAGAGTTTTTACCACATATGTTTGGAGTTTCGGTACACTCGTTGATATCTGTATGACAAGTGTAAACATACGTGGAAATTGATTAATCTACGTAGATAATTATTTCTTACAGAACATCATAGTGTTTTCATATTCTTGTTTCTTCAGTAAACACCGGCCCCGATAGCTCAGTTTGAGAATGCCCGCTTCGTTGGGGCGGTAGATCCAGGGTCATTAATGGGTCAGGTCACACCTAAGGCCTTAAAAGAGGAAGTTGCAACGACTGGTTGACCCGTATCAGTATAATATAATTAAAGACGTACAGCACACAGAGTACGACCAGAGCAGCGACGACAGTGTGATAGCTGGTAAATAGTCACTCGAAACCGATGAAACAGGGCCTCGTATCAATTTACCCCCGTCAGGGTTTTATTCTAACTGCTCATGTGAATGCGTAAATAGTAGATCTTTACACGCTCCTATAGATCGAGCGGTTCGTCTTACATCCAAGGTTAAATCCATATGGTTGAACGTACTAGTATCTGACAACATCCAGTGGCACACAACGATATCTCAATGTCGGTACAGTGTTTATTTATTTATTTATTTGACTGTATTTTAACGCTATGCACATAAAGTTTTGCAACATACAACCATGGTCTGCTTTCTTTGCAGAGCCAACCAGAATGTCTGTGCTAAACAACCGTAGTTACTGAAAAACTTTCCCATGTATGACGTAAAACTGTGTATATCAAACTGTGGAATGTATATATTTTTATTTAACTGGTAGTTTATGCTGTGCTCAAGAATACTTAACTTATACGACAGCGGCCACCATTATTCTGGTAGGAAAACCACGACCATCCGCAGGTTGCTCTAAGACCTTTATTCTCAAGTCACTCAGCATATAAAAGTCACCACACCACCATTGTACTGTGGCTGAGAGATTAACTTACCTTGATTGCATCTCAACTTCTCACCGTTTTTCTTACTATATCCTTTTGTACAGGCGCATGTGTAGTGGCCTTCTGTATTTTCGCATATAGAGTTGTTACCACAAATCCGCCACTTTTCGACACATTCGTCAATATCTGAAGACCACGTAAAAAACATAAAACTAGATACGGCTAAATAATGGATGCATACTTTAAATATAACCCAAGTAATTTTTGCTTTGCTTTTGCTGTGACTCATCAGACATTCAGCACCTTGTCAATTACACTGTTTTAGGCTCTGTGGTACATGGGTTTAATAATATTTCTTCATTAGGTTGATGCTACAATTAATGCTAGACTCAAGAATCTTTCACTTCTGTAATGCTGATCAACTTAAATTATGTGTGGGTAATACCAGTGCCGTGGGTAAACCATTGAGTTATGGCAGGTTGCCGGCTTGCTATCCCACCTGTGTCGTATAGACATGCACACCACATTGGTGGAAGGAAAATTGCTTTCGTAAGAAGGTTTTGACGTGCGCCTCGAATGTCCTGGTGATTCATAGGCAAACGCCTTGAACACTTGAGTATGACCTGCACCTTGTGGGATAATAATGAAGGCCCATGCATGAGGATGATACAGGCAACAGCATTAGAATGATAATAATCCCGGCACGGGATGATAAAGATAACAACATCCAGATGATAAATATGCCAGCATCAGAATGTAAAGATACCAGTATTAGGGTAAAGGTCTCTACATTAGAAAGATAAAGATCTCAGTATCAGGATAAAGATCTCTGCATAGGCATGATAAAAATCCAAGTGTTAAGATAATAAATACGGCAGTATCAGGATAAAGATCCCGGTATCAGGATAATAAATATCCTTGTATCATGATGTAACGTTCTCTACATCAGGATGTAAAATCCCAATATCAGGATAAAGATCTCTGCATCAGGAAGATAAAGATCTCAAAATCAGTACACATATTCCAGCATCAGTGTAAAGACCCCAGCATCAGTATAAATACCCCAGCATCAGTATAAAGGCCGCAGCATCAGTATAAAGGCCCCAGCATCAATATAAAGACCCCAGCATCAATATAAAGACCCCAGCATCAATATAAAGACACCAGCATCAGGATGATAAAGATCTCAGTATCAGTATACATATTCCAGCATCAGTATAAAGGCCTCAGTATCAGTATAAATACCCCAGCATCAGTATAAAGGCTCCAGCATCAGTATAAAGGCCTCAGTATCAGTATAAATACCCCAGCATCAGTATAAAGGCCGCAGCATCAGTATAAAGGCCCCAGCATCAATATAAAGACCCAGCATCAATATAAAGACACCAGCATCAGGGTGATAAAGATCTCAGTATGAGGATAGATACATCAGGAAGATAAAGATCCCAGTATCAGTACACATACTCCAGTATCAGTATAAAGGCCCCAGCATCAGTATAAAGGCCCCAGCATCAGTATAAAGACCCCAGCATCAGTATAAACGCCCCAGCATCACCATGATAAAGATCTCAGTATAAGGATAGATACATAAGGAAGACAAAGATCCCAGTATCAGTATAAAGACCCTAGCATCAGTATAAAGGCCCAAGCATCAGTATAAAGATTTAATTATCAGTATACATATTCCAGCATCAGTATAAAGACCCCAGCATCAGTATAAAGACCAAGACCCCAGTATTAGTATACATATTCCAGCATCAGTACACATACTCCAGTATCAGTATAAAGGCCCCAACATCAGTATAAAGACCCCAGTATTAGTATACATATTCCAGCATCAGTACACATACTCCAGCATCAGTATAAATACACCAGCATCAGTATAAAGACACCAGCATCAGTATAAAGACCCCAGCATCAGGATGATAAAGATCTCAGTATAAGGATAGATAAAGATATCAGTATACATATTCCAGCACCAGTATAAAGGCCCCAGCATCAGTATAAAGACCCCAGCATCAGGATGATAAAGGTCTCTGTATCAGTATACATATTCCAGCATCAGTATAAAGGCCCCAGTATCAGTATAAAGGCCTCAGTATCAGTATAAAGACCCCAGCATTAGTATAAAGGCTGCAGCATCAGTATAAAGGCCCCAGCATCAGTATAAATACCCCAGCATCAGTATGAAGGCCCCAGCATTAGGATGATAAAGATCTCAGTATAAGGATAGATACATAAGGATAACAAAGGTCCCAGTATCAGTACACATATTCCAGTATCAGTATAAAGACCCCAGCATCAGTGTAAAGCCTCCAGCATCAGTATAAAGACCCCAGTATCAGTATAAAGACCCCAGCATCAGTATAAAGGCCCCAGCATCAATATAAAGACCCCAGCATCAGTATACAGACCCCAGCATCAGTATAAAGGCCCCAGCATCAGTATAAAGACCCCAGCATCAGGATGATAAAGATCTCAGAATGAGGATAGATACATAAGGGAGATAAAGATCCCAGTATCAGTATACATATTCCAGCATCAGTATAAAAACCCCAGCATCAGTGTAAAGCCTTCAGCATCAGTATAAAGACCCCAGTATCAGTATAAAGGCCCCAGCATCAGTACAAAGACCTCAGCATCAGGAGGATAAAGATCTCAGAATGAGGATAGATACATAAGGAAGACAAAGATCCCAGTATCAGTATACATAATTCAGCATCAGTATAAAGATCCCAGCATCAGTATAAAGGCCCCAGCATCAGTATAAAGACCTAAGCATCAGTATAAAGACCCCAGCATCAGTATAAAGACCCCGGCATCAGTATAAACGCCCCAGCATCACCATGATAAAGATCTCAGTATAAGGATAGATACATAAGGAAGATAAAGGTCCCAGTATCAGTACACATATCCCAGTATCAGTATAAAGACCCCAGCATCAGTATAAAGGCCCCAGCATCAGTATAAAGATCCCAGCATCAGTATAAAGGCCCCAGCACCAATATAAAAACCCCAGCATCAGTATAAAGACCCCAGCATCAGTATAAAGGCCCAAGCATCAGTATAAAGATTTAATTATTAGTATACATATTCCAGCATCAGTATAAAGACCCCAGCATCAGTTTAAAGACCAAGCATCAGTATAAAGATTTAATTATCAGTATACATATTCCAGCATCAGTATAAAGACCCCAGCATCAGTATAAAGACCAAGACCCCAGTATTAGTATACATATTCCAGCATCAGTACACATACTCCAGTATCAGTATAAAGGCCCCAACATCAGTATAAAGGCCCCAGCATCAGTATAAAGACCCCAGTATTAGTATACATATTCCAGCATCAGTACACATACTCCAGCATCAGTATAAATACACCAGCATCAGTATAAAGACACCAGCATCAGTATAAAGACCCCAGCATCAGGATGATAAAGATCTCATTATAAGGATAGATAAAGATACCAGTATACATATTCCAGCATCAGTACACATATTCCAGCATCAGTATAAAGGCCCCAGCACTAGTATAAAGGCCCCAGCATCAGTATAAAGACCCCAGCATCAGGATGATAAAGATCTCTGTATCAGTATACATATTCCAGCATCAGTACACATATTCCAGCATCAGTATAAAGGCCCCAGCACTAGTATAAATACCCCAGCATCAGTATTAAAGACCCCAGCATCAGTATAAATACCCCAGCATCAGTATAAAGACCCCAGCATCAGTATAAAGACCCCAGCATCAGTATAAATACCCCAGCATCAGTATAAAGGCCCCAGCATTAGGATGATAAAGATCTCAGTATAAGGATAGATACATAAGGAAGACAAAGGTCCCAGTATCAGTACACATATTCCAGTATCAGTATAAAGACCCCAGCATCAGTGTAAAGCCTCCAGCATCAGTATAAAGACCCCAGCATCAGTATAAAGACCCCAGTATCAGTATAAAGACCCCAGCATCAGTATAAAGGCCCCAGCATCAATATTAAGACATCAGCATCAGTATACAGACCCCAGCATCAGTATAAAGGCCCCAGCATCAGTATAAAGACTCCAGCATCACGATGATAAAGATCTCAGAATGAGGATAGATACATAAGGGAGATAAAGATCCCAGTATCAGTATACATATTCCAGCATCAGTATAAAAACCCCAGCATCAGTGTAAAGCCTCCAGCATCAGTATAAAGACCCCAGCATCAGTACAAAGGCCCCAGCATCAGTATAAAGACACCAGCATCAGGATGATAAAGATCTCAGAATGAGGATAGATACATAAGGAAGACAAAGATCCCAGTATCAGTATACATATTTCAGCATCAGTATAAAGACACCAGCATCAGTATAAAGACCCCAGCATCAGTATAAAGACCCCAGCATCAGTATAAAGACCCCAGTATCAGTATAAAGACCCCAGCATCAGTATAAATACCCCAGCATCAGTATAAAGGCCCCAGCATTAGGATTTTAAAGATCTCAGTATAAGGATAGATACATAAGGAAGATAAAGGTCCCAGTATCAGTACACATATTCCAGTATCAGTATAAAGACCCCAGCATCAGTGTAAAGCCTCCATCATCAGTATAAAGACCCCAGCATCAGTATAAAGACCCCAGTATCAGTATAAAGACCCCAACATCAGTATAAAGGCCCCAGCATCAATATAAAGACCCCAGTATCAGTATACAGACCCCAGCATCAGTATAAAGGCCCCAGCATCGGTATAAAGACCCCAGCATCAGGATGATAAAGATCTCAGAATGAGGATAGATACATAAGGGAGATAAAGATCCCAGTATCAGTATACATATTCCAGCATCAGTATAAAAACCCCAGCATCAGTGTAAAGCCTCCAGCATCAGTATAAAGACCCCAGCATCAGTATAAAGGCCCCAGCATCAGTATAAAGACCCCAGCATCACGATGATAAAGATCTCAGAATGAGGATAGATACATAAGGAAGACAAAGATCCCAGTATCAGTATACATATTTCAGCATCAGTATAAAGACCCCAGCATCAGTATAAAGACCCCAGCATCAGTATAAAGGTCCCAGCGTCAGTATAAAGACCCCAGCATCAGTATAAAGGCCCCAGCATCAGTATAAAGACCCCAGCATCAGTATAAAGGCCCCAGCATGACGATGATAAAGATCTCAGTATAAGGATAGATACATAAAAAAGACAAAGATCCCAGTATCAGTATACATATTTCAGCATCAGTATAAAGACCCCAGCATCAGTATAAAGACCCCAGCATCAGTATAAAGGCCCCAGCATCAGTATAAAGGCCCCAGCGTCAGTATAAAGACCCCAGCATCAGTATAAAGGCCCCAGCATCAGTATAAAGACCCCAGCATCAGTATTAAAGCCCCAGCATTAGGATGATAAAGATCTGAGTATAACGAAAGATACATAAGGAAGACAAAGATCCCAGTATCGGTATACATATCCCAGCATCAGGATTATAAAGATACCAACATCAGGATGATAAAGATCCCAGTATAACGATAAGGGCCCAACATGAGGATCCAGGCATGTGAATAGAAATTTAAACTAATAGTAAATTTAAACAAAGGTTTTCTGTGCAGATGCCTTTACCTCTATATAATCATTGCTATATCAGCTATTCAATTTTGGTAAAGTTTTAAAAATAGAAAAAAAAACCTACAGACCAGCTATCTCACACTAGAATAACCATGTAAAATTTATAAAATCTTCAAATTTGATTATTAAATTAATTATTGTGCTTACATTTTCTTTAATTGCTATAGGCAAATACATATTTGGATTCAATTATTCGTCATAAAATTGTTGCGATATAATTGTTGTCTAGTGAAACATTCTTCAGACTTTATTGACTGGATATTTCACTGAGGGCAGACATTTAATTTACCAGCTGTCAAAATACAAAATTCATAGAGATGAACCGGTATGCCTTCTAATGTCCTGTAATTGAGCATAAAAGTATCCTGGGTTGTCTTTCTAAACTTGTCTGTGCCAAATCCATAAACGATACATCGAACAAAAATCAGAGAAAGTAAGATTATCCTCTACATAATGTGACCCCCTCATTTTATCAACTCTTGTCTGAAATTAGGTTCATGGGTGGGAGAAACCGGATTGGCCGGTTTGCCAGGTGCTTGACAATCCTTTGACTAAAAGCCGCAATCTGGGCCCGCTTGTCCCAAGGGTCATACAGCAGCTACAACCGATTCTGGAATTCACTTTACAATCGACTGTGAAAATAAATTACGCTGTTTACACAGTGGTTGTAAGGCGATAGTAACTTTTCAGAGTTACGATCCCGATTGTAGGCCAAACTTGTCTTGTAGATAAAGCTGGCCTGTGTACCATCACAGATAAAGCAATGGGATATGTCGAAATACTCACCTAAACATTGCCCTGTAGATGATCGTCTTGCGCCAGCAGAACAATCACACACGTTTACTTCCCTCCTGTCAAAATGCAGCGCTGTGCATGTGGTGTTGGCAAGACAATTATGCCCACCAGACCCACACATTCCTATTTATCAACAAGAGATTAAAATGTACTTTGCCCCTGTGATGGCACAAAACTAAAGCATGTACGTAACAAAGTTTACCGGCCATGACAATTTTACACGTGTTTTACATCTTGTTTTGCAATTACATTGTTCAGGCTATACATTAATCTCTGAGGTACATCTCACCTTTATATTGTAAAATAGTGCTATAATGGCACTAACCTTATTGTAACGTTAACTTACGCAGACAAAACAGCTCAGGGACTCCTGGTTGTGTAAGTGGACCATACCATCCCTCCTGACATATACAGTGCCTTCCCGGTACACATGACGTCTCGTATCCACACCTCCCTTCACATGTATCTGCTGTAACGCCTGTGGGGATTGAAGATTAAACTACCCTCGGTATATCACTTTAAACAACGTCTAATTACCAACAGGGGAATTATTTTAAGTGAACATGAAATCAACTCCTAAATTTCAATTACTTCTGAAAGTTTCCCAGAGTTGTTCTAAAAATGTTTAATGTCTACGAAGTTAAAGGAATGCCAATCATTTAGTGGCTCCATTTTGTCATGTTTTGTCACGTCACACCATTAAGAGCTCTCTTGTAGCATCTGTACAAAACTCAGTCGCGTTTCCAACATTCAATGTACGTGGTCGACCATGAAATTTTACGAGAAAATTTAAATACCCCCTCAAAAGTTTTAGCCAAAATGACCAACTATGTTTCATTCATTTATTTATTGATCGGTGTTTTATGCCGTACTTAAGAATATTTCACTTATACGACGGCGGCCAGCATTATGGTGAGAGGAAACCGTGCATAGCCCGGTGGAAACCCACGACCATCCGCAGGTTGCTGTCAGACCTTCCCAGAAGCCAGCATGAGCTGGACCTGAACTCACGGCGACCGCATTGGTCAGAGGCTCGTGGGTCATTACGCTGCGCTAGCGCGCTAACCAACCGAACTATGTTTGAGATTAATAGCGCATGTGAAGTGTAGACATTTTCGTAATAAGTCTGGCTTCGCGGAGGAAATTTTATGCAATAAAATCTCACGCAATGTCTGTCAGTTTTGTTGCCAGCTGGCCCTGACATCTTACTGCAGACCACTGTCCAACATGTAAGTATTGGTAACTCTCCAACAAAACTCTATGACTGCCTTTTTGGATTAACAGCTTTGAAGCTGGAGAAAACATGACAAATACATAAAGTTCAGATGAAAGAGCTGGAAAAATTAGCGGTCAATGTGGTCGTCAGTATTGTTGTCGATCTTTCTTTAAAGATAAAAACACACTTGACAAAGAGGGACCACTCCTTGGAATATATTGTCTGCGTGATGATATTATCAATGGGGATGTAACACATGTTTGATAAATATATATTTGCAATAGGAATTGGTATTTTCAGCAAGCAAATAAGTTCGGCCTGATTTTTAAAATTTTTAATACATTCCTAAGTATTGTCAGAATTGATATTAAATGCATGCGGTGTGATATAAACAGCAAACTCACATTCAAATAAAAAGACATGCCTCTCAGCTTTATAGAACATTATTACCTGAAGATGATATATACAATGAGGTAATTCCAAATATCCACCATACAAAATGTTCTCAAATATTTTTTTTAGCTGAAAGAAAAAAAAACGAAAAAAAAAAAACAATAATAAGAATAAAGACCGTATTTGATAATGAGTTTTCACGCTCTTTCTTCTGATTTTGGCATCATTTTTATGTTTCCTTCTTTTTCATGTTGAACACTTAAATAACCACAGAAAGCAACACTAATAATCAAAAGCTGACAAGTGTTTTGACGTCACAAAATATCGCGTGACGCTTCCAATGCTAGTGATTTGCCATATCTGAAAGAGCTTTCCACAAATTGGCAACTTCGAGTGAATTGTCCGTCCTCGCGATATTCGCAATTTTGAATTCCATCTCTTCGAAAGGGTCATATTCTCTTCTTTTTTTCATATTTTCTCCAGAAAAAAGGATGGAAATTTGACTATTTAGCTATTAAAAGACGCAGAAATTAATTCGCCTGTGAAAATAATCGCACGGACTTATTTTAGTACATGAATTGTCTCTTTTTCCAGGTGATAAAAAGATAATAAAAAGATACACTTTACTATCACTTAATTTACCCCGACTTGGTAGCCAGTCAGCCAATTTCTCCCACGTTTTGCAGAATAAGTGTTTTATTCTCCTTTTTATCCAATGGCGACATAAAAAGAAATAAAAAAGTGTCCTTTCCGCGGTTCCGTACAAAAACTTATTGAAGTTGGTAAAATTTATTTTGATGTCTGTGGGCTTACTTCTTTTCGTCCTTGCTCTGGGTTGAGTCGTTATGATGTAGCATTTTGTTTAGTGATTTATTTGACTGGTGTTTTACACAGTATTTAACAATATTTCAGTTATACAACGGCCACCATCATTATGGTTGGAAGAAAACGGGTTTCTACCTCGGGACATCGGGGGAAAACCGGGGGGGGGGGGGGGGGGTAGAGGAAACTCACAGCCAGAGCGCCACGTGCTGACCCCTAACATTATACGAAAAAATAATCACATATAGAATTCTAGTATTACAAAACTAACTAATGTCAAAAACAAAACTACAATGTCAATAGTCTCTCCAACGAAAGTGCATAAATAAAATTTGGGCACTATGCCTATAGCCTCGTGTGCGATAGCCCACAACATAGGAGACTCTCATGTGATCAGTAAATTAATGTCAACTAAGGTTGCCTAACATTTTTCACCAGTCACATGACACAGTAAGACTGTTTTTATCGTTGATGATAACAGTCCCAACCCGAAACTCTCCTATGAGGCAGTTATGAACCGAGAACGAAACTGCACACGCGGAAGATTTAAGTTCGTTTGGTGACGTTAGTGTTGTTTGTGGGGTGAGATGTAGCGATAGGCATAAATGACATGCAAGAAACGAAGCCCATCGTTATGTCCTGGTAAATTAACCAACACTCAAACTCTAAGCAATGTGGAATCCTTGCTGCAATGAAGCTAAATATGGTAACAACATAGTTGGCCTAATCTTGACCCAGTATTCACGCCTTTTAATGATTTGATAACGATAACCCGTTTACTGTAACCAGTACTGAAAGAAGACTCACCCCAACATCGTCCTGTATGTGACAATCTTATTCCACTTGAACACTCACACAGATGCTCGGATACGTAGCCTTCGTCTCCCTCCAGGCGTATCTTTTGACAATTGGTGTTGGCAGGACACAACAAGGCTTTAGACGCACATTTTGCTGTTTCAACAGAAACGAAAAGAGATCACATATTGGTACCAATGGCGTACCTTCACTAGCCTAACAGCGAGCCCAGTTTTGTAACAGTGTCTATCAAATGAAAAAACCCAGTCTCGTGTCTTCTCTGTCCTCCCAGCTACATCACGGCGAGGATGTTCACGTCACCAACGAAAGTTACCGCAGTATAAAGCCACGTCCTGCTCAGAGAGCTAAGAAACTACTTGGCGGGGCTCAGTATAAATCAAAAGCATAATGATAGCAGCGTGTCGATAAATTTGATTAAAATATAATATAATACATCACAGGATCTATGCGTGGAAAGAGACGTATGTTTGCCAGCCATCAACCAATAAGGACGTTCGGGGTCAGTGGTCACAAGGCCAATTCCCAAAACGACATATAACACAAACCACCAAAGAATTAAAACTGTATCTAAAGTACGAAATTAGGACGGAATCATGCAAAGAAGAGCAGTCAGCAGTTTTCAATGATGTTGCAAAGCGCAAGGGATGTTCCGGGTGAATGAGTGAAATCAATATTCAAATCGTGTATCACACTAGCATACAAGTTTTTGATGCTAAAATACGTCCCACCACAAATATGTCGGCTGCCGTCGTGTAAGTGAAATACTGCTGAGTAATATCTTACATCACAGAGAGTAAAACTAGAGCAACAGCAACCAACAGTGGTGTGATGCCTGTCTAACTGCTAAGTGTGACCGGTGAATCCCGACCCCTTCTGAGTTTACCCCAGTTTCATTCCCTGAGTTTACCCTCGTTTTGTTGGCTGAATGGTCAGCGTACAACCAAAGATCAATGATCCAAGAGCCTATTACCCATGGGATAGCCGTGAGGTCAAGTCCAGCTTACACTAGCAAAATTGCAGGAACGCATCTGCCTCCAGCATTAAGACTTAATGCAGGATTACGTAAAAGAAAATTAGTAAATTATTAGACTGTAATGATATGGGAATATGGAAAATGTTGTGGTGTCTTCACATTTAATGCACAATTATATAAGACTTCGCTCCAAAATCAATATGGCGGTTCTTCCCTCGCTAAATATCCTACAGCGCATGCGTATGCAGAAGTGGCGTATTCATGCTGTAGGCCTATTGGACAGGCTTGGCTTGCAACATGTCCTCGAAATATGAGGAAAGGACTTCATTAGAAGCTGAAGAGTCCACTGTGACAACGTTATACATATGTAGTCAGTCCTGTCTTTGTGTGCATTTTCATTGGTGTGACTCATTATTGTCTCTTTTGTGGTTTTACTATATATACTGTAAGTCTTATATATCAGAACATCAGGTGATATTGTCGTTAAGAGCGCGAGTTCAAACCCGGCCTTTTGTCAGGAAATTTGTAGATTCCCCGTCTGACTGCCTGTCAGGCCTTGATGACAACAAGCGGTCGGCGACCATCACGGCGAACCTCACTCCTTAACCTGATCTCTATCTTGTGAGTGAATAAGTCATCGTTAAACAATGATGAAATAAATAAATAAATAGACAAAAAATAAATAGCCGAACATTCCTATAAAAAGGTCAGGACAGATCACACAGGTTGAACCTTATGTGTTTTAAATTAAAACTACTACACAAGACAAACGTTTTCCATTGACTTGTGGAGTATATTGCCTGAAAACTTTTTAGAATTCTATGGCGTTTGCACATTTTTTTCGCAGGCGTTTTGCATGGCATGGACGTTAACCTGGTATGATCGCATGTGATAGTTTACTGATCAGTCATTTGTTACTCTTTTGATGGATTAAATGACGAATAAAACGTGTTCTTCATTACATGCCTAATTTCTACTGACATGCTGTTTATCTATGATGGATATGAGGAAAGTCAGAGTTGTGGTTTATTCATATTGGATTCATGTATGCCCCGAATTTTGGAACAGTACCTAATAGGTTGGAGTGTACACCTGCAAAGGTAACGTAAACAGACAAGTTTATATCCATTCTCAACTAACTCTGGAGTCATTATTAAATCCTGTTTTCCATGTATGATGATAACTTACGCGAGCAAAATTTCACACCGGTTGTAGGCAAGGTTCGTAAAGCATCATATCCATCTTTACAATAGCACTCCCATCTCCCACAATATGTCCCTTCTCCACATTTCCCATCACAAAAGGCTTCCATACCTGTGAAATAAATAGAAAAAGAAATTAATTCAATCTTTATATCGCACATCAAGAAATAATGGAAATCCACGCAAACAAATGGAAAATAAGAAAAGGAAATAGTTTATACAATTCATATAGTCAATAAACCAAGCGGACTGCACGTTCAAGGACGTTAGATCACTAAAATCGTACAAATATTTATTATTCATTTACTACATGATTTAATTGTGTTAACTTGACCATTTCTTAATTGATCCTAGCAGACTTTAAGCAAAATCCACATGCTATCTTTGTCTATGTGTGTATGCAAGATTTATTATACTTGATAGGTAAAATCCGTCATCGGCTTTGTGATTTGTACTTCCTTGTCTTGTCAAAAATACGCTCACAGCCGCTAGAAATGCACCTGGGATCTGTATCCGCTGATTGTTACAAAGTTTGACCTAACCTAGACCATTACAGATGTGTTGTATCTAGTGGGATGAGAATTGGCCAGTAGGGTAGCATAGCAATCTGGTCCCCAGATACAGAAGCATACAGGTCTAGAGGCGATGCAAGTCATACCGCAGTTGGCCAGATCAACGAGCGCTAATGAAAACATTGTGAGGAGATTGCCTCTACCTAAGCGGTAGAGGCAATGTTACAATACAGAAGACTACAGCATGATGATTAAAACCTATTTTCTTCTGTTATGTTTTAATATAACTGTTCATGGTTATGCTTATATGTTGCCAACTTTCATGACCCATGCGAGAACTGTGGCGTAAGGTAAGTTAAGTAAAAAATGATGTTTAGTGCAATTCATAAAACCTCACTGGCCTACAATTACTCTATTGCTGCGTTGTCGTAATATTTAGTCAATAATCTCATGAAAACAGTGCTTCTGGACCAGGCTCGTGGAGGCTTAGTCTTGCACTGGAATCCTGATTGACTTAATTACAACATGAGTGGGCGGAAAAATATCTTGAGTCGATAATAAAACTAAGATTGTAGCGACCGTGACATGATGTGGTCGCTTGAGAGTCTCTTTGGTACTATTATCTCCCTTGACGACATTGTTACATCGCTCTCCGATGTTACCAAGCATCGAGGAGCAACAATACTGCAATGAGGCGATGAAGATCTAATCCAGCTGCCATAACCAGCTCAGTGTAACAAAACTGACTCAGGTTCATATGCAGTTTAAGTTAAAGTGCACGTGACAATATCGTTGGGGCTAAAATACACGTTGGGGCTAAAAAGTCCACGATGTGATGTCTTTGTTAATATATTTGCCCCGTGCTGCAGAACCTTTGTGAATTTATTTACTCTGTGCAACAATGACATTACTGACCTTTTATCATCGTTCCTCTTAAATGTCTCTGTTTAATTTTTAACATGTTACATTGTCATTATCAACAAAGCGTCAGGTAACATTGTTGTAGCTTGAATACTCTTCGAAATTATTCAGGTCAAAAAAGTGTCATAATTAAAGCTTGCAACTAACCCTTGGGCTAAATCTCGCTGCTAAGCGGAGGGACTTTTTCAGAATGCGTCATAAGATGGTGGTGACAGCCACACTACAGCTCTAGTCTAATTAACATTAGCGTACGTGAACTATTGGGGCAGTCAGTTGAAAATACCGAATTTTTACACAGTAGAGAGTGAAGACAATGACCAGTGACGTCTGGTTATTTTCAAGAGACATCACCGCATTCCTACCTAATTATAGTTTGTGCCTGTAGTTTGCTACAGTTTAAGCCTCAGAATTTAGACCAAAACCTTAACTGTGATAGCTTCAGACATACCTTTACCTCAGACAAACCTTAACATCAGACTGCCTTAGCTTCAGACAAACCTGAACCTCAGACAGCCTTAGCTTCAGACAAACCATAATCGCAGACAAGCCATAGCCTCTGACAAACCTTAATGACAGAAAACATTAATCGCAGACAAGTGTTTAGCTCACACACAAACCATTCCCTAACTGTAAAATTAAAAACCTTAGCCTTAGGCAAAACTTAACTCCAGCAAACCTTAACCAAAAAACCCCCCTTAACCTCAGACAAACCATATCCACGGCCAAACCTTAAACCAAAGGCAGACCATAACCTCCGACAAACCTTAA
Organism: Liolophura sinensis; assembly: GCF_032854445.1. NCBI lineage: Eukaryota > Metazoa > Mollusca > Polyplacophora > Chitonida > Chitonidae > Liolophura > Liolophura sinensis. Next base: position 9,972,481 of record NC_088296.1, on the reverse strand, counting down.
ATCTCAAGGAAACCTTAACATATTCCGTGCAAAATTCGATTTTCTGTTCACGTCGTTGATAGTTATTGTACGGAATAAAGTGTACACAAATTGTCATTATTCATAATTACTAACTTTATAATGGTTAGCTGGGTGTTATAGTTCCAGATCAAGTAATGGAGAGCAATTATGATCAATTTTATTATGATTACGCGGTATTCCCATAGGAACATAGGCCTATACCGTTACCAACGCTGTCAGTGACGCGCAATGCAGAAAGCCATTTGTTTTTTTTTTTCATATTCACTATCACAAAATTTATTATCAAATTATTATCAACCTGGGTATTGGGTAAAGATTGGGCCTCCTCAGTTAGTTAGCGGGCTAGCACAGTGTAATAAGGAGGCTCACACCAATGCGGTCGCTGTGATTTCAAGTCTAGCTCATGTTAGCTTCCTCTCCGCCCGTAAGTGGAAAGGTCTTGCAGCAACCTGCGAACGGTCGTGGGTTTCCCGTGCTCTGCATGGTTTTTTTCCCACCATAATGCTGGCCGCCGTGGTATAGGTGAAATATTCTTGAGTACGGCATAAAACACCTATCAAATAAATAAAAAAATCCGACTACGGGGCACACGAGGTATCAGTAACCCTTTGGAAATCAGTAACTTTGGACACAGAATCCCGCTCTCAGTGTTGTGACAATGGCAATGAACAGCAGTTGTACGGGTGTTTGTCATCAACCAGTTTGTACTTCGCACCTCGGAAACTTCGTAAGTAACAGAAACAACGACATTGCTGACCTTTTTATACGCTTTCCTCTTCAAAGCCTATGTTGCATTTTAGCCTGTTACAGTGTTATTATCAACAAAAAATCGGGCAACAATGCTGTAGCTTGAATATTCTTCGCAAAACTTTGGGCATTCAAGTGAAAGGCTATATAATCAAACCTTCCATGTAGTACGTTGGGCAAAATCTCTAAGCGGAAGAGAATTTTTCAGCCTGCGTCATAAAATAAGTGGAGATAGATACACTACAGCTCTTGTCTAACTAACATTAGCTCATGTGAACTAAGGGATGAGTCAGGTGAAAATACCGAATTGTTATATAGTATATAGCAACGGCAATAATGACCAATGACGTTTGATAAATTGTAAGTAATGTCACTGCATTTTACCTATTTATGTTTCATTCTAGGGGCTTGTAATTTGTTACTTTTTTAAGCCTGAGCACTTAGAACAGAACCCTAGTTTGGGTAAACCGACTTCAGCCAAACCTTAACCTTAGACAAATCTTAACCTCAGACAAATACTAAAGTCAGACAAACCTTCACGTCAAACAACCATAACGCAATACAAAAGTTAACTTGTCAAACCTCTGACAAACCTGAAACATGAAGCAAGCCTAAAACCGCAGACAAACCTTAAACCTGGAGCAAGCAATAACTCTAAACAAACTTTAACTTGAGAAAGCTTAAGCTGGGACAAACCTTAACTTCAGGCCAAGTTCACCCCAGAAAAATGCTCACTTAAGACAAGCCTTGCGCCTGACGCAGCACTCATGATACATGAAACATAACAGTGAAGACATGTGCCTTGGCCCAGCTTTACTTGCATTTATTATTTACTTTTATATTTAAATCCCACCAGAGGGTTCTATATACTTTGTGACAAAGGTATGTTACGTATAGTGGCTGATGCCGTCCATTTTTGACCTCACCTTCCTCACCCCTGCGAAGGGCGCGGTTTTAAGAAAGGGGCGCAACCTCGCGGAACTCGCGGGAAGAAAACCGCGCTGCCCGCGGGGGCGAGGAAGGTGCGGTGAGAATGGCCGCTATCACCCACGACTATCTGCACGTCGCCAACAAACCTTCCCACGTACGAGACTTGATTTTGAGCAAACCTAAATAGACCTGGTAAATTCATGACAGAAAAATTATTGATTTAATGTAAACTACATTTTCATAGCTTAAGTGTACGGGCCTGGGATATTCACGTTCACAGAACAGGTTTTTCTGAAAGACAACTTTCCCCTAATCATTGAGGTAGTTTTGTTCGATTCCAGCCTCACCTTGATCTGCTGGTTTGCCTGGTACCTCAAAACTAATCATACAGGACTAACTGGTTGTCTCTGTGTGTGCGGCGTGACAACATATATGTAGCTGCTAAAGTCACTGTAGAAGTGTACGAGTTGCTCAGCTGAGGGCAAAAACTAAAAAAACATATACTCTATACAGCTGATATAATTTGTTTCTCCTGTCTTAGCTCAAACATTTCCAATTTTGATTTAACTCACCAGAAATACATGTGGCCGTCAGAATGACCAGTGGAATTAGAATTCGTCCCCAGCGTCTTGGAAGCCTCAGAGATTCCATGATTGTCTGCTGTCACAATTATAAATAGGCCTGTTGCTTCACAATTACACACCTATACAGCCAGATCCACACATGTAAGCTTATAGTTTTATGCGCATGTATGAGTATATGCTTACGCAGAAGCTGGTAACATACGCCTGGTGATGGGACTTCCTTGTTATGTCAAAAGTAAGCCCACTGATGCAGTAAATGTATAGAATCACCTGGGGCCTGTACCCTGTACATGTCTGTGTACAAGAATGTTTGGTGTGATCAGATATGACAACCATATACGACAGTATAATATGCATAGTTCCCGTTAACCCAGGGCTAGTGACTTCCTGTTCACTGTGTTAAATAAGCTCGTGGGAAATATCTATTTATATGACCGGGGTTAACCGCCGCACTCAATATTTCGCTTTATAGACGACGGTGGGCAATATTATGGTAAGAGGAAACACGGCATCGCTTGGGGGAGTGCAATTCATGTCGCGTGATCTTTTTTTTTTCAGTTTTTTTTTTTAAAATTGCATTTAAATATTTTAAATAAGCTATCTGACGTAATTTGATGTCCTGGCTACGAATCTGGTCTTGCTTGCCTCCAGTAAGTCGTGTCAGTGAAGCAGCACAAGATAAAAGAGCGATGGAATTCCGTCCTGTAATTACCCGTATATGCACTCTAAAGACTCCTCCGTTGTCAAATGTCTAAAAAAAAATTGCACAACATTAAAGCGCTAAGCACTCACTCACTAATCAGTCACATTTCACATGTTACGTCATCTGTAGAAGCTCGTTCCACGTGACAGAGAAACCTCTGGGGTTAAAATTGTGAACTGAATCATGGGAAATCTAATGTAAAGTGCTCCTACGAGAAATGGCCACACCTTGAAACCGAAACTTCGTATTTAAATACTACTGCTTCGCTAATCATTGTTGCTGTACAGTTAATAGCATACTGACTATTTGTACATTTCTAAGTAACTCTAAAAAATTACTTTCAAAGACTTTAGTCTATTTTAACAGAGGAGCGTTCGGAACGTTTTTCCCACCATGCATCAGCTGTTTTTCAAACGTTTGCTGTGCAATAGATAGAAAAAAAATACATTGCTGCGGCGATACGTCACATAATGCCTTAGAGATGGAAGAAAAGTGTAAAGTGCCGAGGGGACTAGCTATAGGGAAGTTGCATACTTCTTGGTACTTAACCTCTGATGTTATATAATGCATATACAATCTATTCGTGTCTAGAATGGGTGTAGAAATATTGTAAGTTCCCCACCCGGCGTAGTCTGATATGCTGATCACGACTCGGGTTTTCTTTCTTTCGCGGAATGTATAGTTTTGTCCTAAATTGCTATCAAAAAACTACTATAGTTGCAAAGGTGAAAATTGTTGTGCCTAGAGGACTATAAATGTACTGTATGCATGCTGAAAATGGCTGAGCTGTGTTAAAAACACAGGTCATGCACGCCATCAAATGTTGTCCAGATGGCGATTTACTACATTTGGCACATGTATGCATCTATGATGTCTATACACTGAATGTAGCTACGTCTGTACTACATCTGGCACATGTATACATCTAAGATATCTATACACTGAATGTAGCGGTAAAATATCTATCTATCTTTTTTTTTGTATGCCACAGCAATCTAGGCTGTGGGAAAACAGAACCAAGTCTGTCCGCGGTATGTAAAACATACCTACATCCTTACTGACAGGACCAGCCCATCATTATATGACTAAAACGTCACAATCGGCAGACAGATAGAGCCAGGACAGACACAAGAAACAAATATCCATTAAAATTAACAGTAAAACTTGCGCCTCAGAATAGGTAGAACTGCTGAAAACGTGAAGTTATGACACCAGGTCACGAACAATTGCAAGATTAAAATTGGACAACGGGCCTGCCGTTCCGCAGAACGCAAAGAATAGAATTGCGACACCAGGTGGTCTTGAATGTCGCCAACTTTCCGAGCCTGCGATGCCGTTCAAAAGCAGTCAGCAAGTGGTACTGCAGGTCCCTGTGGAAAAGGCTGGGCACCACCTTAAAATGGTCGACCACGTAGCACCGATGCCTCCAAATTGACCAGATACAAAGAAACACCTGATCTCTGACGACCGGTTTCAATGAAGGCGGCACTTGTCTCAAGTCCCCCCACACAACACATCTTCCAGGCTGAACGAGAACCCTCGTCCAAGGAGGCGCCCAATTGTCCGTTCCAACATCTGCCACATGCTGGACGCAACCGGGCAATGCCACACAAGGTGTTCTACGGTCTCGTCCTGAGACGAGCACAAAGGACAGTCGGCAGATGCAGACAGTCCTGCTCGGACTAGCTTATGCCCGACCCACCACTGTCTGTGCCACAGCAGCCAAACAGCCTCCTTACCTCAATTGTCTACCCCAGACTTCCAGAGCGATAAAAACAAGTTCCTCCAGGACGATGACACCCAACCCAACTGTTGCCACTTCTGGACTCCGGCAGGGGTTACGTCGTTGTCCACCAGAAGGATCTGATACCATCTCCTGGAGGAAAGCTGAGAAAGGTCCTCTTGATTAACTTTATACCTCGTCCGGCTGGGATTCGTGACAGTATCCAGCAGATTAAACCATGCCTTCGGTATTGCCCTTCACACAGCTGCTAGGTGACGCCAATTGACCGACTCCAAGACCAGCCACACTCTGGTGCCTCCATCCACAATATCCGACAATCGCCGGAAACTGGGCGTGGCCGTCTTACCAGGCATCAAAGGTCTTCCACCCTCTCCTAAAATTAGGGGATTTCCATACAAAGGCTGATCCAGAGCTTCCTGCCACGAAACCGGATCAGCCTCAGTCCGTTTCAGCTTAAAGAAGGTTTTCAGATGGTCGAAGTACCACCGAGGAAGAGAACTAAAACGCGCTGGAACTTTAAGCAGCCGGAAAAAATCAACCACAGCGTGGGGTTCACTTTTCGACGCCACAAGCCTCCGGCCTGCCTGAGCCCACCGAGACGAACTCAACATAAGCCGCTCCAAAAAAGCCAGCTTTAAGGACTGAACCTCCACTTGCCATGGGGAGGGTACAAACTTTGAAAAAGACCAGAGGCTTTTTACTCTTCCACAAAAAATCCCGACACATCCCAACTAATGTGTGCTCCTTATCCGCCGGCAAGTCAAAAACTGAGGCAACATACCACAATTTCGACATTGCCAGCAAGTTAAATACAAGGACTCTCCCAACAATGCTTAGGCCTCTCTTGCTCCACCCCTTGAGGGTGCTGCCGACCTTCTGGATGCGGTCATTCCAGTTAACAGAAGCCGCGTTTTTTGCACCTTGTTTTACCCCCAAAAGTTTGACGTGATCCTGTGACCATTCAATACCCAAAGGAGTATCGGCACGACCCTTCCAAGCACCCAAGAATAACCCTTTTGACTTGGATCTGTTGACTTTGCAGCCAGACGCTTTCTGGTACTTGTTCAAGATTGTCTCAGCAATGTGGAAGTCTTCATCATCTCTCACGAAGAGAGATGCGTCGTCGGCATACTGGGAGATTTTGATCGGTTCTTCGACATCAGGGACTCTCACTCTCTTCATGTCAAAAGACCTCACAACCACCCCAAGGACCTCTGCGGCCAGAACGTAAAGCAGAGGAGACAGAGGACAGCCCTGGCGAACTCCACGCTTGAGGAGAACAGGGTCACCAATAAAATCATTCACCATTACACGAATTACAGGGGGCTTGTAAAGAAGCCGGATCCATTTACAAAAAACAGGCCCGAACCCCATCCGCTCCAACACTTTGTGCATAAAAGCCCATTCCAAACGATCAAAAGCCTTCTCGTTATCAAGGCTTATGATTGCCGCCTCGATATCCTCGTATTCGACCAGCTCTATAAGGTCCCGAACAAGGAAGCTATTGGTGAGGATTGACCTCCCTGGCACAGAACAGGTCTGATCACTGTGAACAACAAGGCCCATCACGGATCCAAGTCTGCTGGTTAGTGCCTTCGTGATGATCTTATAATCGGCACACAAGAGTGAAATCGGCCTCCAATTCCGCAGGTCCTCTTTTGGCCCCCGCTTGTGAACGAGCCTGACAAGAGCCTGCTGCATTGAATTGGTTAACTCACCCTGCTCAAAAGCCTCGTTGGCAACGTCCAGCAGGATAGGGCCTAGCACATCCCAGAAAGCCAAATACAGTTCGACAGGAAGACCATCGATACCGGGGGACTTGTTCAGCGTCATGGATTTTGCTGCAGAGTGCAGCTCTTCCAAAGTGAACAGCTGTTCACAGATCGCGGCCTCCTGAGGAGGCAAGATCTGGGAGATCTGGGAGATCAACTCCTCCATGCAATTTTTCTCAACTCCCTCTGCGGTGCAGAGGCTCTGGTAGAAATCGCATGTGGCCTGCAATAAATCCTTGGTGGACCGGACTGAACGGCCATCAGGGGTTGCTACTTCGCGGATAAGTTTTTCAGCAGCACGCGACTTCTCCAAAGAACAGAAATAACGAGTGGGGTTTTCGCCTTCCACCTGCCACTTGACACGAACGGCGGCTGCTTTATAAGCCTTTTTGCTCACCAGCCCGCACTTTACGTTTTAGACCTTCCAACAGGTCAACTAGATTGGTCGCCCCATCACTAACTCGTTTAGAGACCTTGTTGTAATCCTTCAGCAGTTTACGTTGAGCCCGTTTACGACGACGTGCCCTAGCCTTACTGTACGACAGTGCCAGCCGCTTAAGCCCAGATTTGCCCTCCTCCCAGGATTCAGCAGCAGACCTAAAAGAATCCCTCTCTGACATCCAAGCAGCAAAATAATCTTGCATGTTCTTGTGAAACTCTTCGTCATTCAAAAGGCTGACGTTGAGCTTCCAGAACTCCGGACCTTTCTCTACCCAATCCCCTGAATCAAATTTGGCTGTGACCATAGTATGATCAGACATGGCAGTGGGTTCATGACCTGCATGAACCAGATGTCCAAGGAGATCCTTGCTACAATACACTCTATCCAGACGCGAAGAGTGCGCACCAGTTGGCGAGGTCCAAGTGTATTCATGGGCATCAGGATGAAGGAACCTAAAAGTATCCGACAGAGAATATGTTTTTATCAAAGTTGCCAAAGGAGCAGTAGACGAATCAGAAGCTACCGCGGCCGTGCTTCGCCTATCTATTAGGGGATCTAAGACGCAATTGAAATCGCCGGCCAGGAAGACGTTGGTGTTTGAATCACCCAGAACACTTTCTAGACCTTGGAAAAACCGACGACGGTCAGGAACATATGTTGGTGCATGTACGGCGACAAACGTAAAATCAAAGCCTGAATACTCCGCCTCAACCTTGACCCAACGACCACCGGGATCAGTGACAGATGACACTATGGTCCCCGAGGCGAGGAAAGGAGCAAGAAAGACAATAGCCGTGCCCGCTCTATGATTCGAGCCGGAAGAGGAAAAGACTTTCCCTTTCACAGCTGTTTCAAACCGGGTTACGTCATTGACGTCAGTAAAATGCGTCTCTTGTAGAAAAACAACATCTGCTTTTAATGACCTGAAGGTATGGCCAAGGGAAAATTGCTTCCAGTCCGAAAGCAAACCCTGACAATTTAGTGAGACAACATTCAGAGCCATTATGGATCTATTTAAGTTTTGTTTTTCTCGACTTCTTGTACAGGGCAGCCTTGCGTGCAGCAAAGTCCTCCTGGGACAGGTAAATGACTTTCCTCTGTTTCCTGAATTTCTCAATTTTTGAGTCGCGGAGACAGGGACTAAAACCTCGCCTTGATCGTTAGCGAATGCCGGCATTGACTCGTCTAGGTCTTCTCCCGGAACGGAATCCTCCATTTCCGACGTCGTGTCGTCCATGGGGATAACCGATCCAGAGGCTTCAATGCCGCTAACTTGGTCTTTTGAGGTGTCTACAAAAATGGCCTCTGAAGCGGTGCTCCATAAGGACTCATTTATATCTTGTTTTGCAATTGGCTGGGAAAAGGTAAATGACTGACTCCACAAGTCTTGTGAAGAGTCTTGCTCGGGAGACTGACCGGTCGAGCTGTACGGAACCAACGGTTCAGTGAAACTCAACTATACTTCCTCCTGTTTGACCTGGCTAGAAACTGATGAAGTACCATTATCTGCATTGTTGTCCACATCATTTTCCTCCTCTTTACCCCCTTCATTCCTACCACCCTCCTGCCCGTCCTTACCATTATCCATAGCATCTTTATCATTCCCGTCCTCTGCCTCATTCACCTCATTTTTATCATCATTACCCACTACATCATTGCTACTCTCCTGTCCACCATCCGTATCCCCATTCACCATTTCACAATCATCCTCAGCCTCATTACTATCATCCGTGTCATCATCACTGTCATCCTTTCTGTCATTATCTCCCTGCTCATTGTCATGATCATCATTTTTCATATCCTCGTCGTCCTTATTACGACTATCATCCATCGCAACTGCGATGTCATCTTCATCTCCGCTACTTGTCCCATTGTCGCTACTCTCAGTGTCCAGATCTTGAGGACAATTCTTTTGAAAATGACCTTCTTGCTTGCAAATCAAACATTTGTTTCTCAGTGGGCAGTCATTTTTGAGATGGTCTGTCGCCTGGCACAGGTGACAAGCTCGCACCTGCCCTTTGTACCAGACTGGTAACCGAAAAGATGCTCCCACCCATATGGCTTCAGGAATGGTGGACGAAATGTTGCTCATCCATATTCTCCTAACCCCATTTTGCAAGGTTATGTCGAACAGGTAGCATTCTCGTTCGACAGAGTGCACCGTTCCAAACTGTTTGAGAGCAGCCCCTATCCGTTCATCCGGAATCTCATAGGGGCTCTTCACCTTAACCAAAGTTCTGGATTGCTCAACTTCATAAACCGGATAGTTTACTCCATTAAGCACCAGATCTTCATTAAGCAGTTTTTGCTTGACCTCCTCATTGGCAACAGTGACATTCCACAGATCCCCAGTAACGTGGACCAAACCCCTCAACACTTTGGGTCCGCTGCCGATGCGTTCCTGCAACCCATGGAAAACTTCAATGGCTTTTATATTGCCTTTAATCCGCAATTTAAGGCTAAGAGGCCTTTTAATCCGGAAAGCCATTCTGGTGGTGGTTCAAAAAAAAAAAAAAAAAAAAACCCTCGCCCAAAGGCGCTACCCGGCTGACACGTCCAACTGTGTTGGCCGCCAGTCAGGTACTGCACTGTGTGCTCAACCCCTTCACTGATCAATGAACAGTGGCCAATAAACTTCGTGCAAGAGTGCACGAATTTGCTGCCTGTTATTGACAAAAGCCTTTGTGTGCCCTGCTAGCCCGGGATGAATGGCGCTCGACCGGCCAAGCTGACCTTGTTCACTGTCCTATGCTGTAACCTGTATAGGCCTCCAACACAGGCCACGACAACTGGTGCCTGAGCCAAGCCGCGCGGGCTGGCCCACCGGCCACGCTGGCCAAACACCAAAACGTCAAAAAATTAGTCAAAAATATAGAATTTCTGACTACAAACTATCTCAATGGATAGCTCTTGACAAGAGAAATCTGTGAGTATCACAAACACACAAGAAATCACTGGAAATCCAGAAAAATGGAACCTGACAGATGGAGCGATCTGACAACACGTCTGACCTCCAAAGCTCTATCTATCTATCTTTTTTTTTTTTTTTTGTACGCCACAGCAATCTAGGCTGTGGGAAAACAGAACCAAGTCTGTCCGCGGTATGTAAAACATACCTACATCCTTACTAACAGGACCAGCCCATCATTATATGACTAAAACGTCACAACCGGCAGACAGATAGAGCCAGGACAGACACAAGAAACAAATATCCATTAAAATTTACAGTAAAACTTCCGCCTCAGAATAGGCGGAACTGCTGAAAACGTGAAGTCATGACACCAGGTCACGAACAATTGCCAGATTAAAATTGGACAACGGGCCTGCCGTTCCGCAGAACACAAAGAATAGAATTGCGACACCAGGTGGTCTTGAATGTCGCCAACTTTCCCAGCCTGCGATGCCGTTCAAAAACAGTCAGCAAGTGGTACTGCAGGTCCCTGTGGAAAAGGCTGGGCACCACCTTAAGATGGTCGATGACGTGATTGTGTGCTACCACGTAGCACCGATGCCTCCAAATTGACCAGATACAAAGAAACACCTGATCTCTGACGACCGGTTTCAATGAAGAAGGCATTTGTCTCAAGTCGCCCCACAACACATCTTCCAGGCTGAACGAGAACCCTCGTCCGAGGACGCGCCCAATCGTCCGTTCCAACATCTGCCACATGCTGGACGCAACCGGGCAATGCCACACAAGGTGTTCTACGGTCTCGTCTTGAGACGAGCACAAAGGACAGTCGGCAGATACAGACAGTCCTGCTCGGACTAACTTATGCCCGACCCACCCACTGTCTGTGCCACAGCAGCCAAACAGCCTCCTTAGCTCGGTTGTCTACCCCAGACTTCCAGAGCGATAAAAACAAGTTCCTCCAGGACGATGGCACGAACCCAACTGTTGCCACTTCTGGACTCCGGCAGAGGTTACGTCGTTGTCCACCAGAAGGATCTGATACCATCTCCTGGAGGAAAGCTGAGAAAGGTCCTGTTGGTTAACCTGATACCTCGTCCGGCTGGGATTCGTTACAGTATCCAGCAGACTGAACCATGCTTCGGTATTGCCCTTCGCACAGCTGCTAGGTGACGCCAATTGACGGACTCCAAGACCAGCCACACTCTGGTGCCTCCATCCACAATATCCGACAATCGCCGGAAACTGGGCGTGGCCGTCTTACCAGGCATCAAGGGTCTTCCACCCTCTCCTAAAATTAGGGGATTTCCATACAAAGGCTGATCCAGAGCTTCCTGCCACGAACCGGATCAGCCTCAGTCCGTTTCAGCTTAAAGAAGGTTTTCAGATGGTCGAAGTACCACCGAGGAAGAGAACTGAAACGCGTTGGAGCTTTAAGCAGCCGGAAAAAAGTCAACCACAGCGTGGGGTTCACTTTTCGACGCCACAAGCCTCCGGCCTACCTGAGCCCACCGAGACGAACTCAACATAAGCCGCTCCAAAAAGGCCAGCTTTAAGGACTGAACCTTCTTGGGGATATCTACGAGGCCTAGACCTCCACTTGCCTTGGGGAGGGTACAAACTTTGGAAGAGACCAGAGGCTTTTTACTCTTCCACAAAAAATCCCGACACATCCCAACTAATGTGTTCTCCTTATCCGCCGGCAAGTCAAAAACTGAGGCAACATACCACAATTTCGACATTGCCAGCAAGTTTAACACAAGGACTCGCCCAACAATGCTTAGGCCTCTCTTGCTCCATCCCTTGAGGGTGCTGCCGACCTTCTGGATGCGGTCATTCCAGTTAACAGAAGCCGCGTTTTTTGCACCTTGTTTTACCCCCAAGAGTTTGACGTGATCTTGTGACCATTCAATACCCAAAGGTGTATCAGCACGACCCCTCCAAGCACCCAAGAATAACCCTTTTGACTTGGATCTGTTGACTTTGCAGCCAGATGCTTTCTGGTACTTGTTCAAGATCGCCTCAGCAATGTGGAAGTCTTCATCATCTCCAACGAAGAGAGATGCGTCGTCGGCATACTGGGAGATTTTGATCGGTTCTTCGACATCAGGGACTCTCACTCCCTTCATGTCAGAAGACCTCACAACCACCCGAAGAACCTCTGCGGCCAGAATGTAAAGCAGGGGAGACAGAGGACAGCCCTGGCGAACTCCACGCTCGAGGAGAACAGGGTCACCAATAAAACCATTCACCATTACACGACTAACAGGAGACTTGTAAAGAAGCCGGATCCATTTACAAAAAACAGGCCCGAACCCCATCCGCTCCAACACTTTGTGCATAAAAGCCCATTCCAAACGATCAAAAGCCTTCTCGTTATCAAGGCTTATGATTGCCGCCTCGATATCCTCGTGTTCGACCAGCTCTATAAGGTCCCGAACAAGGAAGCTATTGGTGAGGATTGACCTCCCTGGCACAGAACAGGTCTGATCACTGTGAACAACAAGGCCCATCACGGATCCAAGTCTGCGGGTTAGCGCCTTCGTAATGATCTTATAATCGGCACACAAGAGTGAAATCGGCCTCCAATTCCGCAGGTCCTCTTTTGGCCCCCACTTGTGAACGAGCCTGACAAGAGCCTGCTGCATTGAATTGGTTAACTCACCCTGCTCAAAAGCCTCGTTGGCAACGTCCAGCAGGATAGGGCCTAGGACATCCCAGAAAGCCAAATACAGTTGGACAGGAAGACCATCGATACCTGGGGACTTGTTCAGCGTCATGGACTTTGCTGCAGAGTGCAGCTCTTCCAAAGTGAACGGCTGTTCACAGATCGCGGCCTCCTGAGGAGGCAAGATCTGGGAGATCTGGGAGATCAACTCCTCCATGCAATTTCTCTCAACTCCCTCTGAGGTGAAGAGGCTCTGGTAGAAATCGCATGTGGCCTGCAATAAATCCTCGGTGGACCGGACTGAACGGCCATCAGGAGTTGCTACTTCGCGGATAAGTTTTTCAGTAGCACGCGACTTCTCCAAAGAACAGAAATAGCGAGTGGGGTTCTCGCCTTCCACCTGCCACTTGACTCTGGCACGAACGGCGGCTGCTTTATAAGCCTGTTGCTCACCAGCCCGCACTTTACGTTTTAGACCTTCCAACAAGTCAACTAGATGGGTCTCCCCATCACTAATTCTTTTAGAGACCTTGTTGTAATCCTTTAGGAGTTTACGTTGAGCCCGTTTACGGCGACGTGCCCTAGCCTTACTGTACGACAGTGCCACCCGCTTAAGCCCAGATTTGCCCTCCTCCCAGGATTCAGCAGCAGACCTAAAAGAATCCCTCTCTGACATCCAAGAGGCAAAATAATCTCGCATGTTCTTGTGAAACTCTTCGTCATTCAAAAGGCTGACGTTGAGCTTCCAGAACCCCGGACCTTTCTCTACCCAATCCCCTGAATCAAATTTGGCTGTGACCATAGTATGATCAGACATGGCAGTGGGTTCATGTGGCATCAGGATGAAGGAACCTGAAAGTATCCGACAGAGAATATGTTTTAATCAAAGTTGCCAAGGGAGCAGTAGACGAATCAGAAGCTACCGCGGCCGTGCTTCGCCTATCTATTAGAGGATTTAAGACACAATTGAAATCTCCGGCCAGGAAGACGTTGGTGTTTGAATCACCCAGAACTCTTTCTAGACCATGGAAAAACCGACGACGGTCAGGAACATATGTTGGTGCATGTACGGCGACAAACGTAAAATCAAAGCCTGAATACTCCGCCTCAACCTTGACCCAACGACCACCGGGATCAGTGACAGATGACACTATGGTCCCCGAGGCGAGGAAAGAAGCAAGAAACACAATAGCCGTGCCCGCTCTATGATTCGAGCCGGAAGAGGAAAAGACTTTCCCTTTCACAGCTGTTTCAAACCGGGTTACGTCATTGACGTCAGTAAAATGCGTCTCTTGTAGAAAAGCAACATCTGCTTTTAATGACCTGAAGGTATGGCCAAGGGAAAATTGCTTCCAGTCCGAAAGCAAACCCTGACAATTTAGTGTGACAACATTCAGAGCCATTATGGATCTATTTAAGTTTTGTATTTCTCGACTTCTTGTACAGGGCAGCCTTGCGTGCAGCAAAGTCCTCCTGGGACAGGTAAATGACTTTCCTCTGTTTCCTGACTTTCTCAATTTTTGAGTCGCGGCGCATGGTCCGATAATGGATTCCTAAAGAAGTGGAGACAGGGACTAAAACCTCGCCTTGATCGTTAGCGTATGCCGGCATTGACTCGTCTAGGTCTTCTCCCGGAACGGAATCCTCCATTTCCGACGTCGTGTCGTCCATGGGGATAACCGATCCAGAGGCTTCAATGCCGCTAACTTGGTCTTTTGAGGTGTCTACAAAAATGGCCTCTGAAGCGGTGCTCCATAAGGACTCATTTATATCTTGTTTTGCAACTGGCTGGGAAAAGGTAAATGACTGACTCCACAAGTCTTGTGAAGAGTCTTGCTCGTGAGACTGACCGGTCGAGCTGTACGGAACCAACGGTTCAGTGAAACGCAACGATACTTCCTCCTGTTTGACCTGGCTAGAAACTGATGAAATACCATCATCTGCATTTTTGTCCACATCATTTTCCTCCTCTTTACCCTCTCCATTGCTACCACCCTCCAGCCCATCCTTACCATTATCCATAGCATCTTTATCATTCCCGTCCTCTGCCTCATTCACCTCATTTTTATCATCATTACCCACTACATCATTGCTACTCTCCTGTCCACCATTCGTATCCCCATTCACCATTTCACAATCATCCTCAGCCTCATTACTATCATCCGTGTCATCATCACTGTCAACCTTTCTGTCATTATCTCCCTGCTCATTGTCATGATCATCATTTTTCATATCCTCGTCGCCCTTATTACCACTATCATCCATCGCAACTGCGATGTCATCTTCATCTCCACTACTTGTCCCATTGTCGCTACTCTCAGTGTCCAGATCTTGAGGACAATTCTTTTGAAAATGACCTTCTTGCTTGCAAATCAAACATTTGTTTCTCAGTGGGCAGTCATTTTTGACGTGGTCTGTTGCCTGGCACAGGTGACAAGCTCGCACTTGCCCTCTGTACCAGACTGGTAACCGAAAAGATGCTCCCACCCATATGGCTTCAGGAATGGTGGACGAAATGTTGCTCATCCATACTCTCCTAACCCCATTTTGCAAGGTTCTGTCGAACAGGTAGCATTCTCGTTCGACAGAGTGCACCGTTCCAAACTGTTTGAGAGCAGCCCCTATCCGTTCATCCGGAATCTCATAGGGGCTCTTCACCTTAACCAAAGTTCTGGATTGCTCAACTTCATAAACCGGACAGTTTACCCCATTAAGCACCAGATCTTCATTAAGCAGTTTTTGCTTGACCTCCTCATTGGCAACAGTGACATTCCACAGATCGCCAGTAACGTGGACCAAACCCCTCAACACTTTGGGTCCGCTGCCGATGCGTTCCTGCAACCCATGATAAACTTCAATGGCTTTTATATTGCCTTTAATCCGCAATTTAAGGCTAAGAGGCCTTTTAATGCGGAAAGCCATTCTGGTGGTGGTTCAAAAAAAAAAAAAAAAAAAAACCTCGCCCAAAGGAGCTACCCGGCTGACACGTCCAACTGTGTGGACGGCCAGTCAGGTACTGCACTGTGTGCTCAACCCCTTCACTGATCAATGAACAGTGGCCAATAAACTTCGTGCAAGAGTGCACGAATTTGCTGCCTGTTATTGACAAAAGCTTTGCCCTGCTAGCCCGGGATGAATGGCGCTCGACCGGCCAAGCTGACCTTGTTCACTGTCCTATGCTGTAACATGTATAGGCCTCCAACACAGGCCACGACAACTGGTGCCTGAGCCAAGCCGCGCGGGCTGGCCCACCGGCCACGCTGGCCAAACACCAAAACGTCAAAAAATTAGTCAAAAATATAGAATTTCTGACTACAAACTATCTCAATGGATAGCTCGTGACAAGAGAAATCTGTGAGTATCAGAAACACACAAGAAATCACTGGAAATCCAGAGAAATGAAGCCTGACAGATGGAGCGATCTGACAACACGTCTGACCTCCAAAGCTCTATCTATCTATCTTTTTTTTTTTTTTTTTTTTTTTTGTACGCCACAGCAATCTAGGCTGTGGGAAAACAGAACCAAATCTGTCCGCAGTATGTAAAACATACCTACATCCTTACTGACAGGACCAGCCCATCATTATATGACTAAAACGTCACAACCGGCAGACAGATAGAGCCAGGACAGACACAAGAAACAAATATCCATTAAAATTAACAGTAAAACCTCCGCCTCAGAATAGGCGGAACTGCTGAAAACGTAAAGTTACGACACCAGGTCACGAACAATTGCCAGATTAAAATTGGACAACGGGCCTGCCGTTCCGCAGAACGCAAAGAATAGAATTGCGACACCAGGTCGTACTGAATGTCGCCAACTTTCCCAGCCTGCGATGCCGTTCAAAAACAGTCAGCAAGTGGTACTGCAGGTCTCTGTGGAAAAGGCTGGGCACCACCTTAAGATGGTCGATCACGTGATTGTGTGCTACCACGTAGCACCGATGCCTCCAAATCGACCAGATACAAAGAAACACCTGATCTCTGACGACCGGTTTCAATGAAGAAGGCACTTGTCTCAAGTCGCCCCACAACACATCTTCCAGGCTGAACGAGAACCCTCGTCCAAGGAGGCGCCCAATTGTCCGTTCCAACATCTGCCACATGCTGGACGCAACCGGGCAATGCCACACAAGGTGTTCTACGGTCTCGTCTTGAGACGAGCACAAAGGACAGTCGGCAGATGCAGACAGTCCTGCTCGGACTAACTTATGCCCGACCCACCACTGTCTGTGCCACAGCAGCCAAACAGCCTCCTTAGCTCGGTTGTCTACCCCAGACTTCCAGAGCGATAAAAACAAGTTCCTCCAGGACGATGGCACCCAACCCAACTGTTGCCACTTCTGGACTCCGGCAGGGGTTACGTCGTTGTCCACCAGAAGGATCTGATACCATCTCCTGGAGGAAAGCTGAGAAAGGTCCTGTTGGTTAACCTGATACCTCGTCCGGCTGGGATTCGTGACAGTATCCGGCAGACTGAACCATGCCTTCGGTATTGCCCTTCGCACAGCTGCTAGGTGACGCCAATTGACCGACTCCAAGACCAGCCACACTCTGGTGCCTCCATCCACAATATCCGACAATCGCCGGAAACTGGGCGTGGCCGTCTTACCAGGAATCAAGGGTCTTCCACCCTCTCCTAAAATTAGGGGATTTCCATACAAAGGCTGATCCAGAGCTTCCTGCCACGAAACCGGATCAGCCTCAGTCCGTTTCAGCTTAAAGAAGGTTTTCAGATGGTCGAAGTACCACCGAGGAAGAGAACTGAAACGCGTTGGAGCTTTAAGCAGCCGGAAAAAATCAACCACCGCGTGGGGTTCACTTTTCGACGCCACAAGCCTCCGGCCTACCTGAGCCCACCGAGACGAACTCAACATAAGCCGCTCCAAAAAAGCCAGCTTTAAGGACTGAACCTTCTTGGGGATATCTACGAGGCCTAGACCTCCACTTGCCTTGGAGAGGGTACAAACTTTGGAAGAGACCAGAGGCTTTTTGCTCTTCCACAAAAAATCCCGACACATCCCAACTAATGTGTGCTCCTTATCCGTCGGCAAGTCGAAGACTGAGGCAACATACCACAATTTCGACATTGCCAGCAAGTTTAACACAAGGACTCGCCCAACAATGCTTAGGCCTCTCTTGCTCCATCCCTTGAGGGTGCTGCCGACCTTCTGGATGCGGTCATTCCAGTTAACAGAAGCCGCGTTTTTTGCACTTTGTTTTACCCCCAAGAGTTTGACGTGATCCTGTGACCATTCAATACCCAAAGGAGTATCGGCACGACCCTTCCAAGCACCCAAGAATAACCCTTTTGACTTGGATCTGTTGACTTTG
This sequence comes from Liolophura sinensis, assembly GCF_032854445.1. Classification (NCBI taxonomy): domain Eukaryota; kingdom Metazoa; phylum Mollusca; class Polyplacophora; order Chitonida; family Chitonidae; genus Liolophura; species Liolophura sinensis. Next base: position 9,954,625 of record NC_088296.1, on the reverse strand, counting down.
CAGCCTGACGCTTTCTGGTACTTGTTCAAGACCGTCTCAGCAATGTGGAAGTCTTCATCATCTCCCACGAAGAGAGATGCGTCGTCGGCATACTGGGAGATTTTGATCGGTTCTTCGACATCAGGGACTCTCACTCCCTTCATGTCAGAGGACCTCACAACCACCCCAAGAACCTCTGCGGCCAGAACGTAAAGCAGGGGAGACAGAGGACAGCCCTGGCGAACTCCACGCTCGAGGAGAACAGGGTCACCAATAAAACCATTCACCATTACACGACTTACAGGAGACTTGTAAAGAAGCCGGATCCATTTACAAAAAACAGGCCCGAACCCCATCCGCTCCAACACTTTGTGCATAAAAGCCCATTCCAAACGATCAAAAGCCTTCTCGTTATCAAGGCTTATGATTGCCGCCTCGATATCCTCGTCTTCGACCAGCTCTATAAGGTCCCGAACAAGGAAGCTATTGGTGAGGATTGACCTCCCTGGCACAGAACAGGTCTGATCACTGTGAACAACAAGGCCCATCACGGATCCAAGTCTGCGGGTTAGCGCCTTCGTGATGATCTTATAATCGGCACACAAGAGTGAAATCGGCCTCCAATTCCGCAGGTCCTCTTTTGGCCCCCGCTTGTGAACGAGCCTGACAAGAGCCTGCTGCATTGAATCGGTTAACTCACCCTGCTCAAAAGCCTCGTTGGCAACGTCCAGCAGGATAGAGCCTAGCACATCCCAGAAAGCCAAATACAGTTCGACAGGAAGACCATCGATACCTGGGGACTTGTTCAGCGTCATGGACTTTGCTGCAGAGTGCAGCTCTTCCAAAGTGAACGGCTGTTCACAGATCGCGGCCTCCTGAGGAGGCAAGATCTGGGAGATCTGGGAGATCAACTCCTCCATGCAATTTCTCTCAACTCCCTCTGAGGTGAAGAGGCTCTGGTAGAAATCGCATGTGGCTTGCAATAAATCCTTGGTGGACCGGACTGAACGACCATCAGGAGTTGCTACTTCGCGGATAAGTTTTTCAGTAGCACGCGACTTCTCCAAAGAACAGAAATAGCGAGTGGGGTTCTCGCCTTCCACCTGCCACTTGACTCTGGCACGAACGGCGGCTGCTTTATAAGCCTGTTGCTCACCAGCCCGCACTTTACGTTTTAGACCTTCCAACAAGTCAACTAGATGGGTCTCCCCATCACTAACTCTTTTAGAGACCTTGTTGTAATCCTTTAGGAGTTTACGTTGAGCCCGTTTACGGCGACGTGCCCTAGCCTTACTGTACGACAGTGCCACCAGCTGAAGCCCAGATTTGCCCTCCTCCCAGAATTCAGCAGCAGACCTAAAAGAATCCCTCTCTGACATCCAAGCGGCAAAATAATCTCGCATGTTTTTGTGAAACTCTTCGTCATTCAAAAGGCTGACGTTGAGCTTCCAGAACCCCGGACCTTTCTCTACCCAATCCCCTGAATCAAATTTGGCTGTGACCATAGTATGATCAGACATGGCAGTGGGTTCATGACCTGCATGAACCAGATGTCCAAGGAGATCCTTGCTACAATACACTCTATCCAGACGCGAAGAGTGCGTACCAGTTGGCGAGGTCCAAGTGTATTCATGGGCATCAGGATGAAGGAACCTAAAAGTATCCGACAGAGAATATGTTTTAATCAAAGTTGCCAAGGGAGCAGTAGACGAATCAGAAGCTACCGCGGCCGTGCTTCGCCTATCTATTAGAGGATTTAAGACGCAATTGAAATCTCCGGCCAGGAAGACGTTGGTGTTTGAATCACCCAGAACTCTTTCTAGACCTTGGAAAAACCGACGACGGTCAGGAACATATGTTGGTGCATGTACGGCGACAAACGTAAAATCAAAGCCTGAATACTCCGCCTCAACCTTGACCCAACGACCACCGGGATCAGTGACAGATGACACTATGGTCCCCGAGGCGAGGAAAGAAGCAAGAAACACAATAGCCGTGCCCGCTCTATGATTCGAGCCGGAAGAGGAAAAGACTTTCCCTTTCACAGCTGTTTCAAACCGGGTTACGTCATTGACGTCAGTAAAATGCGTCTCTTGTAAAAAAGCAACATCTGCTTTTAATGACCTGAAGGTATGGCCAAGGGAAAATTGCTTCCAGTCCGAAAGCAAACCCTGACAATTTAGTGATACAACATTTAGAGCCATTATGGATCTATTTAAGTTTTGTTTTTCTCGACTTCTTGTACAGGGCAGCCTTGCGTGCAGCAAAGTCCTCCTGGGACAGGTAAATGACTTTCCTCTGTTTCCTGACTTTTTCAATTTTTGAGTCGCGGCGCATGGTCCGATAATGGACTCCTAAAGAAGTGGAGACAGGGACTAAAACCTCGCCTTGATCGTTTGCGTATGCCGGCATTGACTCGTCTAGGTCTTCTCCCGGAACGGAATCCTCCATTTCCGACGTCGTGTCGTCCATGGGGATAACCGATCCAGAGGCTTCAATGCCGCTAACTTGGTCTTTTGAGGTGTCTACAAAAATGGCCTCTGAAGCGGTGCTCCATAAGGACTCATTTATATCTTGTTTTGCAACTGGCTGGGAAAAGGTAAATGACTGACTCCACAAGTCTTGTGAAGAGTCTTGCTCGGGAGACTGACCGGTCGAGCTGTACGGAACCAACGGTTCAGTGAAACTCAACGAAACTTCCTCCTGTTTGACCTGGCTAGAAACTGATGAAATACCATCATCTGCATTTTTGTCCACATCATTTTCCTCCTCTTTACCTCCTTCATTGCTACCTCCCTCCAGCCCATCGTTACCATTATCCATAGCATCTTTATCATTCCCGTCCTCTGCCTCATTCACCTCATTTTTATCATCATTACCCACTACATCATTGCTACTCTCCTGTCCACCATCCGTATCCCCATTCACCATTTCACAATCATCCTCAGCCTCATTACTATCATCCGTGTCATCATCACTGTCATCCTTTCTGTCATTATCTCCCTGCTCATTGTCATGATCATCATTATTCATATCCTCGTCGTCCTTATTACCATTATGATCCATCGCAACTGCGATGTCATCTTCATCTCCACTACTTGTCCCATTGTCGCTACTCTCAGTGTCCAGATCTTGAGGACAATTGTTTTGGAAATGACCTTCTTGCTTGCAAATCAAACATTTGTTTTTCAGTGGGCAGTCATTTTTTAGGTGGTCTGTCGCCTGGCACAGGTGACAAGCTCGCACCTGCCCTCTGTACCAGACTGGTAACCGAAAAGATGCTCCCACCCATATGGCTTCAGGAATGGTGGACGAAATGTTGCTCATCCATACTCTCCTAACCCCATTTTGCAAGGTTCTGTCGAACAGGTAGCATTCTCGTTCAACAGAGTGCACCGTTCCAAACTGTTTGAGAACAGCCCCTATCCGTTCATCCGGAATCTCATAAGGGCTCTTCACCTTCACCAAAGTTCTGGATTGCTCAACTTCATAAACCGGACAGTTTACTCCATTAAGTACCAGATCTTCATTAAGTAATTTTTGCTTCACCTCCTCATTGGCAACAGTGACATTCCACAGATCGCCAGTAACGTGGACCAAACCCCTCAACACTTTGGGTCCGCTGCCGATGCGTTCCTGCAACCCATGATAAACGTCAATGGCTTTTACATTGCCTTTAATTCGCAATTTAAGGCTAAGAGGCCTTTTAATGCGGAAAGCCATTCTGTTGGTTCAAAAAAAAAAAAAAAAAAAAAAAAAAAAAAAAACCCTCGCCCAAAGGCGCTACCCGGCTGACACGTCCAACTGTGTGGACGGCCAGTCAGGTACTGCACTACGTGCTCAACCCCTTCACTGATCAACTGTCTAGTGACAGTGGCTAATAAACTTCGTGCAAGAGTGCACCAATTTGCTGCCTGTTATTGACAAAAGCCTTTGTGTGCCCTGCTAGCCCGGGATGAATGGAGCTCGACCGGGCAAGCTGACCTTGTACACTGTCCTATGCTGTAAGCCGTATAGGCCTCCAACACAGGCCACGACAACTGGTGCCTGAGCCAAGCCGCGCGGGCTGGCCCACCGGCCACGCTGGGCAAACAGCAAAACGTCAAAAAACTAGTCAAAAATAAAGAATTTCTGACTACAAAGTATATCAATGGATAGCTCGTAACAAGAGAAATCTGTGAGTATCACAAACACACAAGAAATCACTGGAAAATCAGAGAAATCAAGTCTGACAGATGGAGCGATCTGACAACACGTCTGACCTCCAAAGCTCTATCTATCTATCTTTTTTTTTTTTTTTTTTTTTTTTTTGTACGCCACAGCAATCTAGGCTGTGGGAAAACAGCACCAAGTCTGTCCGCGGTATGTAAAACATACCTACATCCTTACTAACAGGACCAGCCCATCATTATATGACTAAAACGTCACAACCGGCAGACAGATAGAGCCAGGACAGACACAAGAAACAAATATCCATTAAAATTTACAGTAAAACTTCCACCTCAGAATAGGCGGAACTGCTGAAAACGTGAAGTCATGACACCAGGTCACGAACAATTGCCAGATTAAAATTGGACAACGGGCCTGCCGTTCCTCAGAACACAAAGAATAGAATTGCGACACCAGGTGGTCTTGAATGTCGCCAACTTTCCCAGCCTGCGATGCCGTTCAAAAACAGTCAGCAAGTGGTACTGCAGGTCTCTGTGGAAAAGGCTCGGCACCACCTTAAGATGGTCGATCACGTGATTGTGTGCTACCACGTAGCACCGATGCCTCCAAATTGACCAGATACAAAGAAACACCTGATCTCTGACGACCGGTTTCAAGGAAGAAGGCACTTGTCTCAAGTCGCCCCACAACACATCTTCCAGGCTGAACGAGAACCCTCCGAGGAGGCGCCCAATTGTCCGTTCCAACATCTGCCACATGCTGGACGCAACCGGGCAATGCCACACAAGGTGTTCTACGGTCTCGTCTTGAGACGAGCACAAAGGACAGTCGGCAGATGCAGACAGTCCTGCTCGGACTAACTTATGCCCGACCCACCACTGTCTGTGCCACAGCAGCCAAACAGCCTCCTTAGCTCGGTTGTCTACCCCAGACTTCCAGAGCGATAAAAACAAGTTCCTCCAGGACGATGGCACCCAACCCAACTGTTGCCACTTCTGGACTCCGGCAGGGGTTACGTCGTTGTCCACCAGAAGGATCTGATACCATCTCCTGGAGGAAAGCTGAGAAAGGTCCTGTTGGTTAACCTGATACCTCGTCCGGCTGGGATTCGTGACAGTATCCGGCAGACTGAACCATGCCTTCGGTATTGCCCTTCGCACAGCTGCTAGGTGACGCCAATTGACCGACTCTAAGACCAGCCACACTCTGGTGCCTCCATCCACAATATCCGACAATCGCCGGAAACTGGGCGTGGCCGTCTTACCAGGCATCAAGGGTCTTCCACCCTCTCCTAAAATTAGGGGATTTCCATACAAAGGCTGATCCAGAGCTTCCTGCCACGAAACCGGATCAGCCTCAGTCCGTTTCAGCTTAAAGAAGGTCTTCAGATGGTCGAAGTACCACCGAGGAAGAGAACTGAAACGCGTTGGAGCTTTAAGCAACCGGAAAAAATCAACCACAGCGTGGGGTTCACTTTTCGACGCCACAAGCCTCCGGCCTACCTGAGCCCACCGAGACGAACTCAACATAAGCCGCTCCAAAAAAGCCAGCTTTAACGACTGAACCTTCTTGGGGATATCTACGAGGCCTAGACCTCCACTTGCCTTGGGGAGGGTACAAACTTTGGAAGAGACCAGAGGCTTTTTGCTCTTCCACAAAAAATCCCGACACATCCCAACTAATGTGTTCTCCTTATCCGCCGGCAAGTCAAAAACTGAGGCAACATACCACAATTTCGACATGGCCAGCAAGTTTAACACAAGGACTCGCCCAACAATGCTTAGGCCTCTCTTGCTCCACCCCTTGAGGGTGCTGCCGACCTTCTGGATGCGGTCATTCCAGTTAACAGAAGCCGCGTTTTTTGCACCTTGTTTTACCCCCAAGAGTTTGACGTGATCCTGTGACCATTCAATACCCAAAGGAGTATCAGCACGACCCTTCCAAGCACCCAAGAATAACCCTTTTGACTTGGATCTGTTGACTTTGCAGCCAGACGCTTTCTGGTACTTATTCAAGATCGTTTCAGCAATGTGGAAGTCTTCCTCATCTCCCACGAAGAGAGATGCGTCGTCGGCATACTGGGAGATTTTGATCGGTTCTTCGACATCAGGGACTCTCACTCCCTTCATGTCAGAAGACCTCACAACCACCCCAAGAACCTCTGCGGCCAGAACGTAAAGCAGAGGAGACAGAGGACAGCCCTGGCGAACTCCACGCTCGAGGAGAACAGGGTCACCAATAAAACCATTCACCATTACACGACTTACAGGAGACTTGTAAAGAAGCCGGATCCATTTACAAAAAACAGGCCCGAACCCCATCCGCTCCAACACTTTGTGCATAAAAGCCCATTCCAAACGATCGAAAGCCTTCTCGTTATCAAGGCTTATGATTGCCGCCTCGATATCCTCGTCTTCGACCAGCTCTATAAGGTCCCGAACAAGGAAGCTATTGGTGAGGATTGACCTCCCTGGCACAGAACAGGTCTGATCACTGTGAACAACAAGGCCCATCACGGATCCAAGTCTGCGGGTTAGCGCCTTCGTAATGATCTTATAATCGGCAGACAAGAGTGAAATCGGCCTCCAATTCCGCAGGTCCTCTTTTGGCCCCCGCTTGTGAACGAGCCTGACAAGAGCCTGCTGCATTGAATTGGTTAACTCACCCTGCTCAAAAGCCTCGTTGGCAACGTCCAGCAGGATAGGGCCTAGCACATCCCAGAAAGCCAAATACAGTTCGACAGGAAGACCATCGATACCTGGGGACTTGTTCAGCGTCATGGATTTTGCTGCAGAGTGCAGCTCTTCCAAAGTGAACGGCTGTTCACAAATCGCGGCCTCCTGAGGAGGCAAGATCTGGGAGATCTGGGAGATCAACTCCTCCATGCAATTTCTCTCAACTCCCTCTGAGGTGAAGAGGCTCTGGTAGAAATCGCATGTGGCTTGCAATAAATCCTCGGTGGACCGGACTGAACGGCCATCAGGAGTTGCTACTTCGCGGATAAGTTTTTCTGTAGCACGCGACTTCTCCAAAGAACAGAAATAGCGAGTGGGGTTCTCGCCTTCCATCTGCCACTTGACTCTGGCACGAACGGCGGCTGCTTTATAAGCCTGTTGCTCACCAGCCCGCACTTTACGTTTTAGACCTTCCAACAGGTCAACTAGATGGGTCTCCCCATCACTAACTCTTTTAGAGACCTTGTTGTAATCCTTTAGGAGTTTACGTTGAGCCCGTTTACAGCGACGTGCCCTAGCTTTACTGTACGACAGTGCCACCCGCTTAAGCCCAGATTTGCCCTCCTCCCAGAATTCAGCAGCAGACCTAAAAGAATCCCTCTCTGACATCCAAGCGGCAAAATAATCTCGCATGTTCTTGTGAAACTCTTCGTCATTCAACAGGCTGACGTTGAGCTTCCAGAACCCCGGACCTTTCTCTACCCAGTCCCCTGAATCAAATTTGGCTGTGACCATAGTATGATCAGACATGGCAGTGGGTTCATGACCTGCATGAACCAGATGTCCAAGGAGATCCTTGCTACAATACACTCTATCCAGACGCGAAGAGTGCGCACCAGTTGGCGAGGTCCAAGTGTATTCATGGGCATCAGGATGAAGGAACCTAAAAGTATCCGACAGAGAATATGTTTTAATCAAAGTTGCCAAGGGAGCAGTAGACGAATCAGAAGCTACCGCGGCCGTGCTTCGCCTATCTATTAGAGGATTTAAGACGCAATTGAAATCGCCGGCCAGGAAGACGTTGGTGTTTGAATCACCCAAAACTCTTTCTAGACCTTGGAAAAACCGACGACGGTCAGGAACATATGTTGGTGCATGTACGGCGACAAACGTAAAATCAAAGCCTGAATACTCCGCCTCAACCTTGACCCAACGACCACCGGGATCAGTGACAGATGACACTATGGTCCCCGAGGCGAGGAAAGAAGCAAGAAACACAATAGCCGTGCCCGCTCTATGATTCGAGCCGGAAGAGGAAAAGACTTTCCCTTTCACAGCTGTTTCAAACGGGGTTACGTCATTGACGTCAGTAAAATGCGTCTCTTGTAGAAAAGCAACATCTGCTTTTAATGACCTGAAGGTATGGCCAAGGGAAAATTGCTTCCAGTCCGAAAGCAAACCCTGACAATTTAGTGAGACAACATTCAGAGCCATTATGGATCTATTTAAGTTTTGTTTTTCTCGACTTCTTGTACAGGGCAGCCTTGCGTGCAGCAAAGTCCTCCTGGGACAGGTAAATGACTTTCCTCTGTTTCCTGACTTTCTCAATTTTTGAGTCGCGGCGCATGGTCCGATAATGGACTCCTAAAGAAGTGGAGACAGGAACTAAAACCTCGCCTTGATCGTTAGCGTATGCCGGCATTGACTCGTCTAGGTCTTCTCCCGGAACGGAATCCTCCATTTCCGACGTCGTGTCGTCCATGGGGATAACCGATCCAGAGGCTTCAATGCCGCTAACTTGGTCTTTTGAGGTGTCTACAAAAATGGCCTCTGAAGCGGTGCTCCATAAGGACTCATTTATATCTTGTTTTGCAATTGGCTGTGAAAAGGTAAATGATTGACTCCACAAGTCTTGTGAAGAGTCCTGCTCGGGAGACTGACCGGTCGAGCTGTACGGAACCAACGGTTCAGTGAAACTCAACGATACTTCCTCCTGTTTGACCTGGCTAGAAACTGATGAAGTACCATTATCTACATTGTTGTCCACATCATTTTCCTCCTCTTTACCCTCTTCATTCCTACCACCCTCCTGCCCGTCCTTACCATTATCCATAGCATCTTTATCATTCCCGTCCTCTGCCTCATTCATCTCATTTTTATCATCATTACCCACTACATCATTGCTACTGTCCTGTCCACCATCCGTATCCCCATTCACCATTTCACAATCATCCTCAGCCTCATTACTATCATCCGTGTCATCATCACTGTCATCCTTTCCGTCATTATCTCCCTGCTCATTGTCATGATCATCATTATTCATATCCTCGTCGTCCTTATTACCATTATGATCCATCGCAACTGCGATGTCATCTTCATCTCCACTACTTGTCCCATTGTCGCTACTCTCAGTGTCCAGATCTTGAGGACAATTCTTTTGAAAATGACCTTCTTGCTTGCAAATCAAACATTTGTTTCTCAGCGGGCAGTCATTTTTTAGGTGGTCTGTCGCCTGGCACAGGTGACAAGCTCGCACCTGCCCTCTGTACCAGACTGGTAACCGAAAAGATGCTCCCACCCATATGGCTTCAGGAATGGTGGACGAAATGTTGCTCATCCATACTCTCCTAACCCCATTTTGCAAGGTTCTGTCGAATAGGTAGCATTCTCGTTCAACAGAGTGCACCGTTCCAAACTGTTTAAGAACAGCCCCTATCCGTTCATCCGGAATCTCATAAGGGCTCTTCACCTTCACCAAAGTTCTGGATTGCTCAACTTCATAAACCGGACAGTTTACTCCATTAAGTACCAGATCTTCATTAAGTAATTTTTGCTTGACCTCCTCATTGGCAACAGTGACATTCCACAGATCGCCAGTAACGTGGACCAAACCCCTCAACACTTTGGGTCCGCTGCCGATACGTTCCTGCAACCCATGATAAACGTCAATGGCTTTTACATTGCCTTTAATTCGCAATTTAAGGCTAAGAGGCCTTTTAATGCGGAAAGCCATTCTGTTGGTTCAAAAAAAAAAAAAAAAAAAAAAAAAAAAAAAAAAAAAAAACCCTCGCCCAAAGGCGCTACCCGGCTGACACGTCCAACTGTGTTGGCAGCCAGTCAGGTACTGCACTGTGTGCTCAACCCCTTCACTGATCAATGAACAGTGGCCAATAAACTTCGTGCAAGAGTGCACGAATTTCCTGCCTGTTATTCACAAAAGCCTTTGTGTGCCCTGCTAGCCCGGGATGAATGGCGCTCGACCGGCCAAGCTGACCTTGTTCACTGTCCTATGCTGTAACCTGTATAGGCCTCCAACACAGGCCACGACAACTGGTGCCGGAGCCAAGCCGCGCGGGCTGGCCCACCGGCCACGCTGGCCAAACAGCAAAACGTCAAAAAACTAGTCAAAAATAAAGAATTTCTGACTACAAAGTATATCAATGGATAGCTCGTGACAAGAGAAATCTGTGAGTATCACAAACACACAAGAAATCACTGGAATTCCAGAGAAATGAAAACTGACAGATGGAGCGATCTGACAACACGTCTGACCTCCAAAGCTCTATCTATCTATCTCTCTCTATATATATCCATTTTCTACCAATAACTTATATGCTCTAATATGAAACATATAAGTGTAAAGAATCTGAAGCAAATCATGCCACTACGTTATTGGACTTGTTAAACCTATCATACACTAAATGGTAATGCAGGTGATGCCAAAATTTTCTCCAACCCGACTTAATTACAAGAAGGTTTAAACGGTAACCGTGGCTTGGCCAATGATATAACGCTGGTATGTCCCGAGCAATTCAACGGCGAAGATGATTGACGTGGCGAAATTGAGTTTAGGGACATTGTACCGGGCTTATATCACTTACGCTTCGTGGCTCAGTTGGTTAGCGCGCTAGCGCAGTGTAATGACCCAGGAGCCTCTCACCAATCTGGTCAATGTAAGTTCAAGTCCTGCTCATGCTGGCTTCCTTTCCAACCGTACGTGGAAAGGTCTGATAGCAACCTACGGTTGGTCGTGGATTTCCCCCGGGCTCTGCCAGGTTTCCTCCCACCATAATGCTGGCCGCCGTCGTATAAGTGAAATATTACTGAATACGGCGTAAAACACCAACCAAATAAATAAATCAATAAATATCACTCACGCTAGTCAGTCAAGTCGGAGTTCGATTCTAGGTTTTGGCCTATCAGCCGCCTGATTTGTTGTCTAATGGATTCCGGAAATTTTGTTCCACAATTTTTAACTTTCAGCATGCCCTACTTTTCCCGCAGTTTTGCCGTTGACAGGAAGCATTTAGGTGTCATTTTCTTGAAGGTTTTATGCGCTTGAGCTGAAATTTAGAATGCAGATAGTACACGGTGTGGCAAGTGAAGCGTTCAAAAATGAGTTATATTGTAAACTGTGGAGATGCACTGATTACCGAATTTGTCACGTGATCAATAGTTTTCGAATTTGAATATTTTCAGTACTCTCTGTGACGTAGTTTGATGTCCTGATCACGAATCTTGTTTGAGAAAACGGCTGTATATATGTACTGCATGTATTCTGAAAATCGATCAGCTGTAATAAAAAAACAGGATATGCACGCCTCCAAATATTGTGCAGCACAGAGTTGGTCGTCATTAAATTGTTTGGAGTTTACTTATGATTTATTTTAATTATTTATTTTGGGTTTTTTTTTATCTTTTTTTTGCTGAAAAGTGGTAAGGCCATGGTGGGATTGGCCGTACCGCTTCCGACGCCACTGCAGCATACTCTGCTGTCAGGATTCCTAGAAAGAGGACTGTGTTTTGGTTCTTCACATTTACATACCCATAACCTGATCCACTCGTTAGTAGCTGTATCCATGTATATGTGCACTTTAATGTATGTAATGCATAAGTCGGCATACATGAAACTCATTCAAGCATAAACCAGGATTCCGCTGGTGCGCTAAGCTTCCCCGAGGCATTGTCCCTTTGCATTGCTTCAATGGGATTGTCTGTTAAATGTGGTGACAACACAGAATTTTGAGTAATTCTGAACCAGTGACGTCTAATAAACGTCTGTTTAACATCACTGCAATCTTTTCTTGACCTAATTCTGCTTAAGCCATGGTGCTATGGAGTGTGTGAGTAACGACTATTTATGCATTTACATGAACTGTTAATATCACAGCCCCATAGAACAGGATAATGTCGAAGGGTTGGTATTACCACAGCCGTATAGAACACCATAATGTGTCCATTAATGTGAGCTGGCTTTTTAAGCACTAGCATGATTTAAGTTGCTATCGGAGAGATCCATGGCGTAGCACACACACAGGCCATTTCCCATTTTTAAGACGCCTCCCAGGTTTTAGACAAACCACCGACCTTCGTCAGTTACCTAACCAACTTCTTGACTTAAAACTGCAGCCCAAAGGACGAAAGCTGCATTCGAACACGCCACCTCATTTGATTACGGACCTGACTGTCGCAGCGAGCCGGCGCTTTAGTCATCTGAGAAATTACACGACTGGAGTACAAAACTAGAGTGCTCAACCAGAGCAAACAATTAGAGTAAACAATGATGAATAGTGCATAACATAACATTTTTAATGGAAGGTTTGACTGTCAAACACATCATAATTACTGAAATACTAGAGAACAGAATCAGACACAACTGTGACTGGCGTGCACAAAACTAACGTGGTACACAAAATGGGCAAGTCCATGCCTTTGTTAGAGAGGTCATTTTCTGTCGGTTCCCTAGTACAGTGACGTCACTGCTTTTTTTCGGTTCCTGATGCCGCAGTTGACAGTTATATAAGCCTCCTTAAAGGACATTTTACTTCATTTCATTTACTTCCGTTTTATATTGCGTAACCAAAACACTAAATTAAATAAACTATTATCGTGGCTCTTCTAAAAATGACACCCTTTTATGTATATTATATTATATTATATTTCATTACAAACTCGTGTAATAAATGAATACGTGTAGACAAAATATTATAAAATAAAAATATTTTAAGACAACAGCAAAGGTTCATACAAGTAAGGTTAATGCCAGTCATTGTACGAGTGTCTCACACCGTGGGCTTGGTGGTATGAACTTTGTCAAAAACCACTGGTCATGTTCTGTCCACTGTTAGGAATGTTTCAGAAGGAAGAAAACAACATTCACATGACGTCAGTGGTCGCCAAATCGACGATTGTGTTAATAGGTGTTATGCAAAACTAAATATGCTTGAGAACTGTTCCTTTTAAACTTTCTGGACTTTTAGTTCATCATATTCCCCACCATCTTGTTGTTCATTGTTTGACTGTTTTACGAAATCGTCTTTACTTTGTCTGACAGCGCTGTATGTTGTATCATACTCGATGTAATCGTTCCCATGAGGATATCCGTATCCGGTCTGTCCGGGTTGAAGGTTGTTTGGACTTTCATTGATCGGTTTTAAGTTCATGTCATAAAGAGTGCTATAATTGTCTGGGGTGTTGGCGGCAGCGGAAATGGTGGGTTTTACAGTAGGTTTAGATAAAACACTGTATGTAGAATCACTCGGGTAAGTCTCTGGAAGGTTGTTTTTCTCCACAGCGAGCTGTACTGCTTCAGCATCATTAGTCTTCTTCTTCCAGTGCACGTCTTTGTACTCATTATTGTCACTAGGTTTCAGCGTCTCGAAATTTCCTGCCATGCTATACAAATGGAGTGAATCATTATTGAGCTCTCCTTGTGACGGCAAGTCCACTTCCTCGTAGCTTACGTCAGTGCGGGATCGGAACTGCGTGCTGGAAGCCAACACATCCGGTAGTACTGAGGACACTGGGAACGATGAATTGGCAAGTCCTGGTTGTACACCGCCGTCTTCGTAAGCGTCACATCTTGCACGATTCCGTGTCCTGCAAATCAAAATGCTTCTGGTACATTGTCAGTTTTGACTGGATATGTCCACAAGGAATATCTGCAATTGGAAGCTTCCACCTAAATGACGAATGAAACGTTCAAAGCCAAAAAAAACATTCATATTACTTTCTCAACTGATATTTCAGCGTAATACTCAAAACAAAAATATAAAAAGTACAGCCTATTACAAAATGATCGCAAACGCAGGGCATTTCTATGAGTGAACATTGATTGGCTTTCGCAGGCATTACATCCAGTTTAAACGTCTTTGAATGTGATTCTCCTTATTTGGTTACAAGACAATTTTACTCATGGTAAAAGTGAAGGGACTTAGAGTGAGCGACACACTAGTTTTTGCAGTCATAACTTGTGACGTTGATTGAAATCATCACATAATACACATGATCAAAGAAATGTTACCAGACAATATATGTACACGCCATATGCATGACAAATTGGTATATTGCTGTCCTGATAAGGATAGTTTACAATGTTATGCCACACCCAGTTGCTTTACGATCAGTTACAATATATTCATTTCTCTGTGGAAAGCGACTTTAATTTTTTGCAATTACATTGGCAATTACATTGCTTACCTGAAAACAACAACTACAGATAAGACGACCAGAAGAACCACTGTGCCTATACCTACTGCCAGACCGATCAACAACGCTGAGGAATCCTTGGCTGTATCTCTAGATGTGGATACAGCTGGAGTTGTAGTCGTAGTTGTAGCCGTAGTTGTAGCCGTAGTTGTATCCAGAGATGTAGCCATAGTTGTAGCCGTAGTTGTAGCCGTAGCTTGGGGTGTAGCCGTAATGAGTGAAGCTGAAACTGGGGAGTTTTGAGTCGGAAATCTTTTGTCGTTAAAGGTAAAAACAGTCCAACTGTATCACATGATTTGTGAAAAAATTGTTAGACAAGCTTTCTTGACGTCAATCTACTGATTACTTGTCACAAACTTTTCCAGAAGCACAAATGACACGTCTTTTCTTTAGGAACTTCTCAAGCTCACATACGTTCAGATTCTCAATTTTCGTCTAATGACTTTCTGTGAAGATTGTTTTCAGATGGCAGTGTTATAGGGAATGTGATCAAATATAATAGCCTAACATTTCTGACAGGTCTCATAATACAGATACTTTATCTGCCTTCATGGATAAAAAGCGTTCGAACTAAATATGAAAATAAATACGGTAAATAATGAAAGACAACAGCAGAGTAAGCGAGCATCATGAAGGTGTCATGAAGTATAAGACTACTGTCGTATTTAAACTCTGCATATAATTGATTCAGGGGTATTCAAGAATGTTTAAACAGGTTTGTGAGTGGATGGAACGCGTTTATAAGTAAATAGAAGCAGACACACGACCAAATTTAAGGCTGTTGACAAACCAACATGAGCTTGATTCGGACTTGCAGTCACTTTCGCCAAGTGCGTTGATCAGCTGCCATGGAACGAGACTTTGGCTGCACAAGTTAGAAAGAGTGTCAAACAAGAGAGAAATAATCAACAAAGTCCTGCGTCTGCTGTGTAACAAACTGACTAACAAGTTCTGATAGCTTACTTCACCAACACAGAAAAAATGCATGAGATGCAGAATGCTCAGTTGAAGTGACACTTGAGTTTTCGAGGGCATTGGTGGCTGATTGCAAAAACACTTTAATTATTTTGTAAATATATTTCCCTTGTAATATCATTTCACTAGTTCCAAGCCACACATACTTCGCTTATTCAAAAAAGTGTGAGATTTCTTCGCCGTCATCTTTCTGTTGTCGGTTGTTGCAATGAGATCACCCTCTACAAAACAACACAACCTTTCCATTACCGTGTACATAGCTCCCCCTTATTATCTCATACATTCTTACACTGAATGGACCCCACATCTCTATCCTCTCTCTGCCTGTATTCCTCCTCACAGGCGCATGTGTAGTCCCCTCACCTCCTCCCCCTCCCACCGTGTTTGTACAAACAGTGTTGTTACGACACGTATAGTTGTGAGGCACACTCGTCTATATTTGAATGACCTTTAGCGGAACTTTGATTCAGTACATCTAGATTCACTTACACCCTTAAATTCATTGTGCTTCCTTGAGAAATTGACGTCACACTTGAATTTTCAGATCATTTTACCTTTACGCACAAATATTTAGAAAATAGCGAGTATCCAACATCACCAAGACAAAGCAAATATTTGTTTACAACAGACGCATATACAGGAAAATACCAAAGTCTCGTGCGGACGTGCGAAATATAAAGACAGCTTAGAAAGTAAAACCAAAGGAATGTGATGGTTAACAAATGGTCACACCTAACTGGTGAAATCCGACTTCATAGCAGATTGTTAGTTAAACCGAATGTTTGTTTCTCACAGATGTATAAGCACAAACACCAAAGCCCCATGCGAAAGTGTGAAATATAAGGACAGCTTAAAGAGCAAAACCAAAGCACCAACAACAATGTGACGGTTACCAAATTGTCACAGGAAACCGGTGAAATCCCGCATCTTGTTAGTTTACCTCAGTTTGGGGTTTTGTTTGTGTTTATGTGAATGCACGAAAGGTATTAACTTGTACGTGCCATAGCAATATGGCCTGAGCAGAATTATGTAATAAAATTACAGTGATGGTTAATTGCAGTGTATCTAACCTAGGTGTCCTAAACATAACACATACGTAATGTGAATAATCTCTCACCTACACATTCTCCTGTAGATGATGATCGTTCTGACCCGGCTGAACAGTCACACACTTTTACGTCTTTATTCTTGTAAAGAATCGGTCTACATTTGGTGGTGACAGAACACATCTCCCCTTTAGTCTCACATTTCTCTGTTTTATAAGAAGAGTGTTAAATGCATTTCCAGGGAACATAAGCCTACGTTATTGTATTGGTCGCATGGAGGTAAACTGCCCTCAATACAACCAGCGATGATTTCACAAAAGATGTTGCCAGTAGTCCAGTGTGAGTTCAAGTCCAGTCTATGCTGGCTTCCTCCCCGGGAATCTCTGCCACCAACCCGCAGATGCTTGTCGGTTTCTCTCCGGTTTACTCTCACCATAATACGTGTAATACCCTTCACTGAGGCACATACTAATCAACTAGTTCAACATACGTTTTTAAGTTAGGTCTACATACAAACTAAACTCCCAATCAGGTCTCTTCAAAAAGTTTTGTGGATACTGGTCTGTATTCTTTATAGTTAGATGAAAACACATCGCCGTGTTAAACACTTTAACAGATTTTAATTCTTTTGTGATTTTCCCGACTCTCACTGGCCATGCATGGGTGACGCAGTCTAACGTCGGCTGAAGACCAGTTGTTTTCATCCAATACAGTGTTCATGCCTGTACGTCACATGTGAAAAATTTCCTAAGTAACCTGCCAAATGCGGGTGTTTTAAACTCCGGTTTCCTCCACAGCCATTAAACTGATCGCCATCGTACAGATGACAAATTCTTCAGTATGACGTAAAGCAACAATCAAATAAACATTTAAATCTGTCTTGCTGCGGTCTTTATTTACGGAACACATGTGGTGTTTACTTACTAAACACATGTTATGGTGTTTACTTACGGAAACAAAACACAGTAGAGTTTCCGGTTGCCTTTGTAAGCTTAGTGAATCCCTCCGTACAGTCACAATACGTCCCATTCACACATGAGGTTCCATGTCCGCAATTCCCGCCACAATCATCTGCGTTAAGACCTATGGGATAGATTTTTTTACACGGTAGAATTATAAGACGAGATAATCCAACAAAAAAAAGAGAAAAATTCAGGAAAGAAATTCAACCAGTATTTTACGTTATCCCCAAACTACATGTAACATAGCGATTGCTTGACGAAATGAATTGATGTATACATCGGCCGTTGTCTAGTATCAAGAATTACATAATAATTCATTGTCAAATCTGTTCCCCCAGTCTTAGCTCTAGCACTCTATAACTTGCCTGGGATACATATGGCCGTCAGAATGACCAGTGACATCAAAATCTGTCCCCTGCTTCTTGGGAATCTCTGACATTTCATGGTTTTCTGCTGTCAGAATTTCCGAGTTCTTCGTTTTAAAGTTCTTTAGATCTTCACAGGCATACAGCCGCATACAGCCTTTTACCTATGTGTGTGTGCCTATACCGCAGCCCCAATATTTAATTAATTGCGTTATGGGTTTTAAGATGTTAACTTCCTTGTCGTGCCAAAAATAAGCCCACAATATACAGAGTAATGTGGACTGTGTCATGAACCGTGAGCTGCCTTAGTGTATTTCCGCATGTACAACATGGTGGTCTATGTTACCTCAATAACAACCACGTATAACAGGACTGCATGTTTCCCTTTTTGCTTGTTGCTTAACACTAATATGCTTCACTTAAGGGTCATGTTTACTGAGATTGTAAGGTATATACCTAATACTCCTTATTTGCGCATGCGCCGCTTTCTAAGTTTGCTTCACATCATTGCCACCACTATAAAATTTTGTACAAAAATCTTGAACAACGCCGAGGTCAATAAGATCACGATGATGAGGCAGGAAGAGCTGTCAAAAGGCAAAAACTATCACTTTTGTTTCCAATAATACTTTACACGCATGGGTATGTAAGGAGTATATATGTACTTGTACCCGATAAGTTGATGAGTTTAAGATGATGAGTATAAGTTGATGAGTATAGGTTGATGAGTAGAAGTTGATGAGTATAAGTTGATGAGTATAAGAGTTACGTGGGCTGAATCAGTGGCTCAGGATTACTGACTATAGTGGTAATATTGTACCGTCCCCTGCCCCGTCGCCTCCCCTTTCTGACTTCTCCTGACTGCCTCTAAAAGGCTCAGTACGAAATTCGAGACAAGGACTTGTCAGGGACAAGGACTCAGAAAATGATTACGCCTATAACATCATGGCACTTTAAACTCACTCACTCCTTGTGAATTTAATGCGGATACAAAGTCTTGAGGGGTAAATTTTAACGTAATTTTGATGAAGCTATTAACCTAGGGGGCGTGTAACTTGCTACTAAGCATTTATATGAAGATTTAGAATAAAGCCCTGAGGTAAACTGACAATATGTCTTTCGTATATACGTGTATGTCAGCATATACTTCCTGAAATAAAATGGATTCAACATGTAGTCTAAGGTCTATGTATGTGAACATATCGAAAAAAAATATTTAATTTAAGTTGAAGAAAACGTCTAGTGTTTTAATTTTCACATTTATTCTTTGACTTGAGGCATCTGACAGAAAGCAGAATTTTGGAAAACAGATTCTTCTGCAGTATTTAAAGTCAATTTTCCACCACTAAAGACGATTACCGATTTAAATACAAGAGCCAAGGTAGAGCGGTTACCCGGGATACAATGTTTATCCCAATATATGGAAAGCAGGGCAGAGTCCGATTTGTTTTGCTACATTATAAGAGCTGTAATCTGAGGTGTAACAATCAACATTATGACCTGGGACCGGTTTCATAAAGCTCATTTATCTAAGTATGCCCGTAAATATCAAGGCAACGTTTCTTGTAGAAATATAAGGTGCACTTAGCTAAGGGCTTCTTAACACTAAGTACGGTCTTCATGAAACTAGCCCCTACCCTTTTGTTGGTTGGGGGAATTAAAAATAACTGCTATCGGTTGAAGAAAATAAATTCTTAACTATATACATGATTTGATCATTTTTAAATTGACAATATCACAGGTATGTAATGCCAACCGACAGGTAGTGCTTGGAGAAAACCCATGCACGTTTATTTCATTATTGTTTAATAGCGGTTATCAAGTGCATGGGCACGTGTGATTGTGTGTGTTAAAGGCGGGGTGATTGGGAACTGAGCCCACCTGCCGTAAATATATGTATGTACATTTGTTAATGTATTGCCAGATTCTATAACTGTCTGAAGTTGCATTTAATCAGAACCTGATGTGGGCTTATTCGTCAACACGCATGTCAGAATACGTCAATCACAACGGGAATTTGCGGTTGGAATGGGACCTAATGCACGCTGTAAAAATTTCGTAAAGCTAAGAAATACACTAGATGACCTGCGAAAATGGGGAAAATAGCTTTTGAGAAGCGGACATGACTACATGTTCTTGTGTTCACTTTAACCTTATGAAACCCAAGTACCATGAAGATTATAAACAAAATTAGAAGGAATATGTTTATAATGTAGCAGCGAATTTACTGGACTGTACTCCTAATGTGCCAATCACCAACTGGTCAAACAACCAAACCCGTTTGCTTGTTAGTTGGACCTAGATTATTGTTCGGGAACAAAACAGGAGCAACTAAAGTAATACTTAAAGGTTGCTCATATCACTTCAGTTGGAACGAGGAAAGACACGTTGTGTCAATCAAGCTGGAAGATATGGTTGGAGGAGAGACTACAAAGGCTACAGTCTTCTTATTTTGACAGAATATGCAAAACAGCAGACAGGACGTATATAGGAGCCGGGGCCAGAAGCTATACTATGGCTAAAGGCCTTAATACAGCCTCAGTCAGACACGGCAGAAATTATGACACAATAGCGGTCAAGGAGTGAGAAAAGATAACAGGAAATGTTTTCAAGGACTGAGGTATTTTTGTTAACCCCAAATGTCCATTCTCCGGACTAGTTGATAGTGATCTTCTTACTGAGGTGAAATGCCCATATATCGCATGGGATAAGAAGAACACTTCCATCAACGTCCCATCAGTAAAGGGAAAAGATGGAACCTTCGGCATGTGAGGGAACCGCGTCTACTATTACTAGGTCCAAAGTGAGATGTATTACTCAGACAGATCTGCTCTGGATTTGTTGTCTATCAAATAAAGATCAAATGAAAATTGAATGTTAATTACAGACTGATATGAGTTTTGAAAATGAAATCAAAACCAATCAAAACACAGTTCTCCTTGACAATATTTATTAAATAAGCTGATACGATTAAATGAATCCTAATTGATGGGTGGAAATCTCTCTCTCTCTCGTATTTTTTTAATATTTGTGTTAGTTCAGCGTACACTTTGTTTCTGTTCAAATCTGAGAAATAACGCTATCGCTAGGACACTGGAGCAGTGGGATTACCCCACTGTTACTGTTCATGTGGCCAATGTGGCGTGCTTATCTGTGGGCCACACGTCCATCAGTAACTTGCCGAAGGTTAGAAGTTTTACCCAGGGCACTTTTGCACACAATACATTAGTTTAATCGACTATTTCTTGATCGTGGTCTTAGTAACAATGAAATAAGTAAAATTTGCAAGGAAACACAAACAGACAGAGCGCATGTTAATGATTGCTACTTGAACAACACTATAGAAAATATTGTTCTCACACTCTTTGTTAAGCTGGAGGCCCCTACTGGCAATTAAGTTTCCTTATTTAAGGAACATGAAGATTGGCATGGGCTGGATTTGTGATGTGACCAGTGACGTCTAATCAATCAGTTCTGCTTAAGCCATATTAAAGGGTGTGTAGATTGCTACAATTTATGCATTAATTGAACAGTTAGAATAAAACTCCAACTGAGGCATATAGACAAGTGGGGTATTTCATCGGTTACCCGTGATCATTTGCCAGATGTCACACTGTCGTCGCTGCTCTGGTTTTACACCCTGTGCTGTACGTCTTTAATCG
This sequence comes from Liolophura sinensis, assembly GCF_032854445.1. NCBI lineage: Eukaryota > Metazoa > Mollusca > Polyplacophora > Chitonida > Chitonidae > Liolophura > Liolophura sinensis. Next base: position 9,933,303 of record NC_088296.1, on the reverse strand, counting down.
TATTGTATTCCTCCACAAACCAGGGTTTTGTCTGTGGACTAGGCATCCCCGAGGCATTGTCTTAGTGTTATTGTATGTTCAATCTGATGACGACACAGCGTTTTCAGTAATTCCAGACGTCTAAAATATTGCAGTGAACATCCCTGCATCTTCTGTACCTAATTCTGCTTAAGCCATGGGGCGTGTAGATTGTTACTATTTATACATTTACAAAACAGTTGAAATAAAATATTCATTGAGGAAAATTGACAAGATGCCGTATATCACCAGTTTGACCATTCGCCAGATATCACGATGACGTCGCTGCTCTCGTTTTACTCTTTTATGGTGTACACCTACTGTTGTCAAATAAAAAGTTTTGAAATATGAAGCTAGTTGAAATATAATCATTGTTTTAATTTGTGTTTCAGTACAAAAGCAGTTTAGCTTGTGTTTCACATTTATAGGTACTATACCTGAAAAGAAAGTTATTACGAATATGACCAGTCACAAGTGTGTTTTCCTGAACGCAGACCCTTCGTGTCGTGTGTATTAAGAGGGAATAGGGACACACAAAGACGTATATAGATTTGAGCAGGAAACGTCTTGTAACATTCCTCATGAACTGTGATTCCCAAAACGACATTACCTACAAACCATTGAGAGCGTACATAATGTACGAAATTTGGACGGAATCCTGCAAAGAGAAGCAGCCTGAGCTCATGTAAAGACGCTGATTGTTTTGGGCAAATAAGTGAAATCACTATTCAAATCGCGCACCCGCTTTGATTGCAACTACCCATATATCCAACTTGATGATCTCGACGCTCTGTCCATATTTGCTTACGATGGAATTATACTCATTGTAAATCATCAGCTGATATTGACATATTGTGATACGGTATCTTTTGCCTTACACACTAATAGAATTCAGCCAAATCAAATGACGATTTTGTTCATACTTTTTAATCGAAGGGTTGATGTCGTATTAAATGACATTCTAACACATCTGCCAAAATACCGATGCCAAGGCTTATGTACACTGTAACAGTCAGCTGTCGATACATGTATAGACAGCAACACTTAATTATCAAAGTATCCATACACAATAACAAGGAATTGTTTTTCCAGAGATTAAGCTTAGAGATTAGGACAACTGTTTTGTATTTGCAAAAGCCGCACTCAAATTACGGCATCATCACATATGTGCCAAAATGTTACATGAACGGTGCAGTTGGTTGGGAGCTTCACCACGGCGGCGTCTGTGGCTAGAGGTTGAGCAGCCATAAATATGGTGTATACGGATATATCTCAACCAACTAGCCTGTGTACTCGGACTAACAACTACGAAGATGTGGTATGACGCCACACCCACTAGCGGTAGTCAAAAGTTATACCCTTGTGATCTTTTTCTCTCACATAGAGGTTGATGTCAAAGTTGTGTATAAAGTTTCAGAGGCGTCTGGTGTATTGGCAGAGATGTACATTCCGCTAGGGGCGTTGCTTGGACATGTCGTGGTCTCAATGCTGACGTTTTCGTAAGGTGGGAAACTGCCATTTTGTACAGATTGCCCAGCGCCGTTTTCATAAGCGTGCCTTGTGATTTCAGAATGGTTTTCATGTGTTTCTATACCGATATCTTCTGTACCATCACATCTTGCACGATTCCATGTTCTGTAAATCAAAATACTTCTGGTACATTGTCAGCTTTGATTGGATATGTCAACAAGGAATATTTACAAATGGAAACTTTCACCTAAATGACGGATGAAACGTTGAAAGCTAAAAACCATTCGTATTACTTTCTCAACTGATATTTCAGCGTAATACTCAAAACAAAAAATATTAAAAAAATACAGTCTATTACAAAATGATCGCAAGCGCAGAGCATTTCTACGAGTGAACATTGATTGGCTTTCGCAGGCATTACATCCAGTTTAAACGTCTTTGAATGTAATTCTCTTTATTTGGTTACAAGAGAATTATACTCATGGTAAAAGTAAAGGGACTTAGAGTGAGTGACACACTAGTTTTTGCAGTCATAACTTGTGACGTTGATTGAAATCATCACATGACACACATGATCAAAGAAATGTTACAAGACAATATATGTTCACGCCATACGCATGACAAATTGGTATATTGCTGTCCTGGTAAGGATAGTTTACAATGTTATGCCACACCCAGTTCCTTTACGATCAATTACAATATATTCATTTCTCTGTGTGTAAATCGACTTTAATTGTTTGCTTTGCACTTACATTGGCAATCACATTGCTTACCTGAAAACAACAACTACAGATAAGACGACCAGAAGAACCACTGTGCCTATACCTACTGCCAGACCGATCAACAACGCTGAGGAATCCTTGGCTGTATCTCTAGATGTGGATACAGCTGGAGTTGTAGTCGTAGTTGTAGCCGTAGTTGTAGCCGTAGTTGTATCCAGAGATGTAGCCGTAGTTGTAGCCGTAGTTGTAGCCGTAGCTTGGGGTGTAGCCGTAATGAGTGAAGCTGAAACTGGGGAGTTTTGAGTCGGAAATCTTTTGTCGTTAAAGGTAAAAACAGTCCAACTGTATCACATGATTTGTGAAAAAATTGTTAGACAAGCTTTCTTGACGTCAATCTACTGATTACTTGTCACAAACTTTTCCAGAAGCACAAATGACACGTCTTTTCTTTAGGAACTTCTCAAGCTCACATACGTTCAGATTCTCAATTTTCGTCTAATGACTTTCTGTGAAGATTGTTTTCAGATGGCAGTGTTATAGGGAATGTGATCAAATATAATAGCCTAACATTTCTGACAGGTCTCATAATACAGATACTTTATCTGCCTTCATGGATAAAAAGCGTTCGAACTAAATATGAAAATAAATACGGTAAATAATGAAAGACAACAGCAGAGTACACGAGTATCATGAAGGTGTCATGAAGTATAAGACTACTGTCGTATTTAAACTCTGCATATAATTGATTCAGGGGTAATCAAGAATGTTTAAACAGGTTTGTGAGTGGATGGAACACGTTTATAAGTAAATAAAAGCAGATACACGACCAAATTTAAGGCTGTTGACGAACCAACATGAGCTTGATTCGGACCTGCAGTCACTCTCGCCAAGTGCGTTGATCAGCTGCCATGGAACGAGACTTTGACTGAACAAGTTATAAAGAGGGTCAAACAAGAGAGAAATAATCAACAAAGTCCTGCGTCTGCTGTGTAACAAACTGACTAACAAGTTCTGATAGCTTACTTCACCAACAAAGAAAACATGCATGAGATGCAGAATGCTCAGTTGAAGTAAGACACTTGAGTTTTCAAGGGCATTGGTGGCTGACTGCAAAAACACTTTAATTATTTTGTAAATATCATCTTCCTTGTAATATCATTTCACTAGTTCCAAGCTACATATACTTCGCTTATTCCAAAAGGAGTGAGATTTCTTCGTCGTCGTCTTCCTGTTGTCGGTTGTTGCAATGAGATCACCCTCTAAAAAACAACACAATCTTTCCATCACCGTGTACAGAGCTCCCCTGTATTCTCTCATACATTCTTACACTGAATACACCTCACCTCTCCATCCTCTCTCTGCCTGTATCCCTCTTCACAGGCGCATGTGTAGTCCCCCACCCCCTTCCCCTCCCACCGTGTTTGTACAAACAGTGTTGTTACGACACGTACAGATGTGAGGCACACTCGTCTATATTTGAATAACCTTTAGCGGAACTTTGATTCAGTACATCTAGATTCACTTACATCCTTAAATTCATCTTGCTTCCTTTAGAAAATGACGTCATGCTTGAATTTTCAGATCATTTTACCTTTACGCACAAATATTTAGAAAATAGCTAATATCCAATATCACCAAGACAAAGCAAATATTTGTTTACAACAGACACATACACAGGAAAATACCAAAGCCCCATATGGACGCATGAAATATAAAGACAGCTTAGAAAGTAAAACCAAAGCAATGTGATGATTAATAAATGGTCACACGTAACTGGTGAAATCCGGTTTCTTGGCAAATTGACAGCTAAAACAAATGTTTGTTTCTCACAGATGTATAAGCACAAACACCAAAGCCCCATGCGAACGTGTGAAATATAAAGACAGCTTAAAGAACAAAACCATAGCACCAACAACAAAGTGACGGTTACAAAATTGTCACAGGTAACCGGTGAAATCCCGAATCTTGTTAGTTTACCTCAGTTTGGGGTTTTGGGGTATTAACTTGTGCATGTCATAGTACTATGGATTGAGTAGAATTAGGTAATAAAATTACAGTGATGGTTAATTGCAGTGTATTTGACCTAACTGTCCTAAACTTAACACATCTGTAATGTGAATAATCTCTCACCTACACATTCTCCTGTAGATGATGACCGTTCTGACCCGGCTGAACAGTCACACACTTTTACGTCTTTATTCTTGTAAAGAATCGTTCTACATTTGGTATTGACAGGACACATCTCCCCTTTAGTCTGACAGATCTCTGTTTTATAACAAAGGTGTTAAATATAAGCGTCATGTCCGACGTTCATATACCATTCGTAGTCCGTAAAGGGCGTTCCAAGTCGATAATCGCAAGATCCATTTCTAAAACAACGTTTAACACTAGCTCTCAAAGAGAAAGGTATGTAAGAAATTATACAAATAGGAAATAAAGCCGGTAACACAGAAGAGAGAAGCGGTCATCAGTTTTCAATGATGCCGGGAAGACAGTGGATATTCCAGGCATGAATTCCATATCAAAGTTCAAATTCGTTGTCCATGAATGAGTTCCATGTCAAATAACAATTGAACAAGTATCTCAGTCGCGCTTTGACTGCAATTGTTCATAAAGGCATCATGCAGATGTAATGAGCATGGCTAACTTTACGACCCCTAGCCCCAGGTTAAGCGGTATTAGATACAGTTCGAAAATGACGAGCGTTACAGACCCTAACCGATCAGATTGTGATTTAGAAGTAACGAACGATTACGTTTTTCCCGTTAATATGTAAAGATCTCATACTACAAAAGGCGCCATCTGTGATGTTACACATTTCCATTGAACATCACCCTAAGCTATTGTATTTGTTGCATGGAGGTGAACTGTCTTCAATACAACCCACGATGATTTCACAAAAGATATTGCCAGTGGCCCAGCCTATGCTGGCTTCCGTCCCGGTTGTACATGGGAATCTCTGCCACCAACCCGCAGATGCTTGTCGGTTTCTCTCCGGTCTACTCTCACCATAATACGTGTAATACCCTTCACTGTGACACATACTAATCAACTAGTTCAATATATATTTTTAAGTTAGGTCTACAAACAAACTAAACTCCCAATCAGGCCTATTTGTGGATATCATTATTATAAGTTCAACAGCGTTTTCCGTTTTTAAACAGTTTTGTGGATACTGGTCTGTATTCTTTATAGTTATTATAGTATTCCATTAATTAACAGTTAAATTAACATCGCCGTTTTAAACACTAGAACAGATTCAATTTTTTTTGGTGATTTTCCGACTCTCACTGGCCATGCATGGGTGACGCAGTCTAACGTTCACTGAAGATTAATTGTTTTCCTCCAATACAGTGTTCATGCCTGTACGTCACATGTGAAAACGTTCCTCGGTAACCTGCTAAATGCCCGTGTTTTAAACTCCGGTTTCCTCCACAGCCATTAAACTGATCGCCATCGTACAGATGAAAAATTCTTCAGTACGGTGTAAAACAGCAATCAAATAAACATTTAAATCTGACTTGCTGCGCTCTTTATATTCCAAATAATTGTGATTAATTACGGAACACATGTTCTGATGTTTACTTACAAAACACATGTTATGGTGTTTACTTACAAAACACATGTTATGGTGTTTACTTACAAAACACATGTTATGGTGTTTACTTACAAAACACATGTTATGTTGTTTACTTACGGAAACAGAAAGCAGCGGAGTTTCCGAATGTGGCTTGAAGAGAAGTGAATCCCTCTGTACAGGTACAATACGTCCCATTCACACATGAGGTTCCATGTCCGCAATTCCCGCCACAATCATCTGCGTTAAGGCCTATGGGATAGATTTTTTCCAAAGTAGAATTATAACACAAGATAATCCAACAAAAATAAAGGAAAAAATCTGAAAAGAAATTCATCCAGTATTTTATGTTATCCTCAAACTACATGTAACATAGCGATTGCTTGACGAAATGAATTTATGTGTAAATCGGCCGTTGTGTAGTATCAAGAATCACACATTAAATCATTGACAAATCTGTTCCTCCAGTCTTGAATCTAGCACGCTGTAACTCACCTGTGATACATATGGCCGTCAGAATGACCAGTGAAATCAAAACCTGTTCCCAGTTTCTTGGGAGTGTCTGACATTCCATGGTTGTCTGCTGTCGGATTTTCCGAGTTCTTCCTTTTGAAATTCTTTAGATCTTCACAGCCACATACAGCCTATTACCTATGTGTGTGTGCCTATCCCGCAGCCCCAATATTTAATTAATTGCGTTATGGGTTTTAAGATGTTACCTTCCTTGTCGAGGCAAAAATAAATCCACTGCCGCTTTCAATGTATGGAGTACCGTGGACTTTGTCATGAACCGTGAGCTGCCTTAGTGTATTTCTGCCTGTACAACATGGTGGTCTATGATACCTCAGTAACAACCACGTATAACAGGACTGCATGTTTCCCTTCTATGAGTGTGGCTTAACACTAACATGCTTTACTTAAGAGTCATGTTTACTGAGATTGTAAGGTATATACCTAATACTCCTTATTGCGCATGCGCCGCTCTCTACGTTCGCTTTACATCAATGCCACCAGCATAAATTTTTTTAGAAAAGTCTTGAACAAAGCCGAGGTCACTTGGGTCATGATGATGAGGCAGGAAGTGTTATCAAAAAAGGAAAAAACTTTTAAGACTTGTTTCCAATAATACTTTACACGCATGCGTGTGTAAGGAGTACATATATACTGATACCTGATAAGTTGATGAGTTTAAGATGATGAGTACAAGTTGATGACTATAAGAGTTACCTGGGCTGACGCAGTGGCCCAGAAGTAATAACTATAGTGGTAATGTTATATCGTCCCCTCCCCCGTCGTCTTCCCTTCCTTACTCCTCCTGACTGCCTCTAACAGGCTCAGTATGAAATTCGAGACAAGGCCTTATGATTGCTTACAGAAAGTTATTACGGCTATAACATCATGCCACTTTAAAACTCATTCACTTCTTGTGAGCTTAATGAGGAAACAAAGTCTTGCAGCGTACATGAAGGAACTGTCTAGAGTAAATTTAAGACAAGTGATGTCAGAAGAATTGCAATTACCATCGTTGGATTTTTGACGTGACATTGCTTAAGCCATTGAGTTAAGGGGCATGTAATTTGCTACTATTTATGTATTTATATGAAAATTTAGAATAAAGCCCTTGGGCAAATTGAGAATATGTCTTCCGTACCAGCGTGGATCAGATACTTCCTTAAATAAAATAATTTCATGTTGAATTCGACATGTAGTCTTAGGCCTATGTATGTGAGCATATTTAAAACAATATTTAGTTTAAGCTGACGAAAACTTGTAGTGTTTTTATTTTAACATTTATTCTCAGACTTGAGGCATCTGACAGAAACCAGAGTTTTGGAAAACAGATTCTTCTGCAGTATTCAAAGTCAGTTTGCCACCATTGGAGACGTTTATAGATTTAATCTGTAGAGCAAAGATAAACCGGTTACATGGGATACAGTGTGTATCCCAATATATAGAAAGCAAAACACCCTCCGATTTGTTTCACTACATTATAAGAGCTGTAATCTGAGGTGTAACAATCTACATCGTGACCTGTGACCGGTTTCACGAAGCTCATTTAGCTAAGTAACCCCGAAAATATCATGGCAACGTTTCTTGTAGAAATATAATGTGTACTCAGTTAAGGGCTTCTTAACACTAAGTATAGTCTTCATGAAACTGGCCCCTGCCCTTTTGATGGGTGGGGGAATTAAAAATAACTGCTACCACGTGAAGAAAACAAATTTTTTGCTATTTATATGATCTTTTTTAAAATTGACCCTCTAACAATGTCACAGGTACGGAATGCCAACCGATAGTTAGTGTTTGGAGAAAACCCATCCACTTCTATTTTAGATCTTTTTCTCCACATCTTTTTTTAACGTTTCCCAAACAATATTTTAGACTTTTCATTCCGGGCCATTTGTAGAACGTTCTTCCACCAGCAGTTCACGTCGTATTCTCTTCAGTCATTTGAAAACTTCCTCATTAACAAATCAGATCGATTTCACTCTCTGAAAACTACTGTTTACGACTGACATATGGTTGAAGCTGGGAAAAGTGTTCCATGGCTTAAATAACCACACTAACGTGTTACCATCAAACAAACATCAGATCGACAGGGTTCGAAACAATCGGGTGTACAACTGTCGCCGCCCAGTGGTTTTCGCGTGTGACGAGTAAAAATAAAATCTATCTGTCGCATGCGACGTGAGAAAAATTAGGCATTTTATGTTTCTGAAGATAGCAAACACTGAATACGAGAGAAGAAGATATAATTTTAATCAAAGCTTTGTCTCAAAACTAAAGAATTTAACAGTAACCCGAAGCTTGCGTGAGCGGTAAGCACACAGGTAACTGATATCATCAGAAAGAGCGTAGCAACGTAGTATGATTCACTAAGCAGGGCAGACATGTCAAACGAACACGCAATACATGTAAATGCAACAGTGAAATGTAATAATATCAGGCTTTTGAAACAGAAAGTCAGCAGGAACAATCAGCCATGGTGGTCTTTCGCCCAGTCGCCAGTTGGCGCGGTCACGGCGGAGCATGTGAACGAGGAACCCAGAGTGTTCCGAGTGCAACATAAACGGGCACGCTGAATGACATCGAGTCCAATATCGCAAAAAAGAAAACGGTCTTTAGGTTTAATGAAGGCTAGTACAACAACAACGGAGAGGCCGTGACTGATACAAAGAGAGGCCGTGGCTGGTACTGAAGGAAGGGCGCACGCTTTGTTCTTTTTGCCGAAAGTACAAGAACCACAGCAAAACATGTTGTTGTTGGATGTAGTTGGATACAATTAGACACAAAATTACAATATTTAATATGTGCCGTCGATCATATGGCCTGATTCTTTTCCGTGAATAGGAACAAAAAGTCACGTTTACAAATACTATTTATTGTTTTTTTATTTACCCTCTCTGGAAATGAGAATCAATGAGAAACAAATGAAAATAGATAACCTGTATGGACTGGTGGAATTCGGAAAACCAGTTCAAAAATATACAGGTAAGGAGCCAAAGAGACAGGTAAAAGGATTCTTTTATTATTATTTTGACCCCTGGATTGAGTGTGTGAGCAATATTTATTAAGAAAAAACTTTTCAGAGGTGTCACAATGTGCGCATAAGATTGCGAAAAGATACTTGTAAATGTGGTCGTCAATATTTTATTCGATTTTTCTTTAAAGAGAAAGACATTAAAAATTTTTGTATGGTGGGTATTTTGGGAGCGCCTTTTTGTATATATAGTACATGTGTAATAATGTCGTTGATCTGGTCTCACTCTCTATGGTGTACGTCTATCACACTGTCGTCACTGCTCTGGTCTCACTCTCTATGGTGTACGTCTATCACACTGTCGTCGGTGCTCTGGATTTATTGTCTATGCTGTACGCCTATCACACTGTCGTCGCTGCTCTAGATTTATTGTCTATGTTGCACGTCTGTCACACTGTCGTCGCTGCTCTGGTCCTACTCTCTATGCTTGTACGTCTATCACACTGTCATTGCTGTTTTGGATCTATGTTTGTGCTGTACATCTATCAAACTGTTGCCGCTACTCTGGTTTTACTCTCTGTGCTGTACGTCTATCACACTGTCGTCGCTGCTCTGGTCCTACTCTCTATGCTGTACGCCTATCACACTGTCATCGCTTCTCTGGTTTTACTCTTTGTGCCGTGCGTCTATCACACTGTCATCCCTGTTCTGGATTTACTCTCTATGCTGTACGCATATCACACTGTCGTCCTTGCTCTGGTCTTACTCTCTATGGTGTACGTCTATCAAACTGTCGCCGCTGCTCTGGTTTTACTCTCTGTGCTGTACGTCTATCACACTGTCGTCGCTGCTCTGGTCCTACTCTCTATGCTGTACGTCTGTCACACTGTCATTGCTGTTTTGGATCTATGTCTGTGCTGTACGTCTATCACACGTCGCTGCCCTGGTTTTAGTCTTCATGCTGTACTTCAGTTACACTGTAGTCGCTGTTCTGGATTTACTCTCTATGCTGTACGTCTACCACACTGTCGTCGCTGCTCGGGATTTACTCTCTATACTGTACGTCGTTTATAGTATCTTAATAAACAAATCATCGAAACAGTTCTTCGCAACTGAATTGTCCGTTAATATCTACATGGCATTAACACGCCTACACACACCCCGTGTATAAAAATCTGATGATCTTGGTCATTGGTCCACTATACTGTTGAAGACTCTCCCGCATCCTGAATGCAGTTGCCGTCCAGTGTTCTATTTCATATTTTTGAATGGTCATGGACTTTTATTCTTAGTATTCTTTTAGAAATGTTGTATACATTGTATTTACATATGCATGCTGTAGTCCGTATAACGTCGCTATCGTATATCGCCTCTATAGGCATGCGTAGGTTCGATACTCTTCCCTTTATAGAATCGCGCCACCTACTTCCTGTTCCCCTAGTGGCTTTGCAAACGATTCCTCGCGGACCTGTCCATGTTTATCACCAGTCGCTCTGTGTTCATCCAACGCTGATCTTCTTTGGCTTGCCCGCGCTGGGCCACTGTCTGGTTGACCGTCCTCTTCACTCTCCTTAGGTTTTCCCTTCTGTGCTTGGTAGTACGGGCCATTCGCTTATCAGTGAGCTTCAGGGGCCGAGGTTTGTCAGACGGGTAAGGGTTGCCATCAAGTGACACGAAGAAAGCTACATTGCTGTTGTCTTTCTTTTAAAGGGTCTAGGATCTATTCCCGCTCTTGTTTCAACTCATCGGGCTTCAGGAGCTGTGGTTTATCGGTCAGGTAATGGTTACCATAAAGTGATACAATGAAAGCTGCATTGTCGTTGTCCTTCTCTTCGAGAGTTTTGGAACTTAAGACACCATCTTCTTGAAGTTTCTTTTACGGGGCTCCTCGAGTACCGGTAAGAGTCTCCTCGATAAAAGGAATAATCCTAACCGTTGTTTTGGAATTTACGCATTCCGTCTTATCTCACCGGTAGAAACATATATTTTAAAAGTTCGTAGATACCCTCATGAGTGTAAACAAACCATCCGACATGCTATTTGTCTTTACTGCCTAACAACTGTACATTATGTGCTTTGTCAAGAGACCACGTGATCTGCCTGTAACACGTCATTGTAACCAGTGAGAAACTTTGAACTCTTGGTAACCTTATTTGAAGGTGCAATGGGATAGACGTACAGCATAGAGAGTAAAACCAGAGCAGCGACCACCGAGTGACAGAAATACAGCACAGAGAGTAAAAGCAGAGCAGCGACGACAATGTGACAGACGTACAGCATAGAGAGTAAATCCAGATCAGCGACGACAGTATGATAGACGTACAGCACAAACATAGATCCAAAACAGCAATGACAGTGTGATAGACGTACACCATATGGACTAGAACCAAAGCACCGACGACAGCGTGATAGCTTGCCTGTGGTCACATGTAACCGATCAAATACGGCTTCTTGTCAGTTTACCTCAGTCAGGGTTTTATTCTTATTGTTCATGTAAATGGATACAAACAGAAAAAATGCACAGACCCCCTAGCACCAGGGCTTAAGCTGAATTAGACCAAAAATGCAGTGGCGTTAATTGCAATTTTTCTTTTATTGGTTACTGGTCTAGAATTACTCAGTATGCTGCACTGTCATTACATTTAACATACAACAACATTAAAACATTGTAAATGGATGTAGACAGTAGGATATTTGACGTCATTTTAGTACCGTAGAGATGAGTGAAATTGTCCGGTCAATACATCTAACATACAACAACATTAAAACATTGTAAAGGGATGCCGGAAGTAGGATATATGACGTCATTTTATTACCGTAGAGATGAGTGAAATTGTCCGGTCCTTACATCTAACATACAACAACATTAAAACATTGTAAAGGGATGTCAGAAGCAGGATATATGACGTCATTTTAGTACCGTAGAGATGAGTGAAATTGTCCGGTCCTTGCATCTAACATACAACAACATTAAAACGTTGTAAATGGATGTCGGAAGTAGGATATTGTGAAATTGTCCGGTGAGGAGAAGAAAGACATTTTTTTGTTCTTTTTTTTTTTTGTAACTCATGGAATATTTCGGTTTTCAGTCCGGTCCAGAATGTTACCCCAGTGCTCCATTTATTAAAAGACGGCTCTAAGGAACTGTGGATAGACAGACTTTTGATTTTCTTTGTGCACATGTGAACCCATTTCTGATGAAGTTTACTGACGTTAAATACATAAAATACGTTAAATATGGAATTACCACCTCCTCAAACTATTACATGATTAGTAGTCTATCAGTTATTTGGACACTGAGGCTTCGGTGGTGAATTTTGTTTCCTTTATTTATTTATTTGATTGGTGTTTACACCTTACTTCAGAATATTTCACTTATACGACGCCGGCCAGTATTATGATGGGAGGAAACCGGACAGAGCCCGAGGGAACCCCACGACCATCCGTAAGTAGCTAACAGACCTTCCCACGTACGGCCGGAGAGAAAGTCAGCATAAGCTGGACTTGAACTCACAGCGACCGCAAATTTTGTTTCAAACCTGACAGCTATCAAGGCAACAGGATTGAGACAAATTTAGAGACACTTTGGAGAGTCATCAACCATACACATAACTGGAGAAATATACAAAGAAAGAAGTGCAATAAAATATAAATTAAGGATAACACTTCAAATATCATTCTTCCTGCAGACAAGGACATTGCACCAGTTATTTTAAACAAAACTGACCACGAGAGAAAATCCTATGTGAAACTGAGGACAGACCCGAAAATGATTATTAATAAGAAAATCTTAATAATTCTAAATAATTTACATATGAAAGAATTAATTATCGACCTTCCTTCGCCGAGAACTTGAAAACTACCCAACTTGTCCAAGATATATGATCTTCCAAAAATCCAACAGTAGAATATAATTATGATGGACATAATAAAGAATAAAACCAGAGTAGCGAAGAAAGTGCGATAGCATGCAAATGGTCACACGTAACCAGTGAAAAAAGTCTCTTTTGTCAGTTCACCTCAGTCAGGTTTTGATTCTAACTGTTCATATAAATGCATAAATAGCATCAGTATACACGCTCCCTAGCACCATGGCTTAAACAGAATTGGGTAAAAAAAAATGTGTAGTGATGTTAAATACAATTTTTTCAGACGTCAATGGTCCAGAAAAAAAAACGCCTCACTAGGATCTAACGTGTCATTTATTTGATCCCCATCATACAACGTAGCTAAGTACTTTGGGTCTACGAGCGCCGCGTAATGACCCTGGAGCCTCTCACCAATGCGATCGCTGTGAGTTCAAGTCTTGCTGTCTTCCTCTCCGACCGTATGTGGGAAGGTTTTCCAACAACCTGCGGATGGTTGTGGGTTTCCCCAGGGCTCTGCCCTGTTTCCTCTCACCATAATGCTGGCCTGCGTCGTTTAAGTGAAATATTCTTGAGTACGGCGTAAAACACCAATCAAATAAATAAATAAATAAATGACTTAGAATCTATCCTTCGACCATTCACAAGGTCTTCTTTTGTGATTAACACTGCACACTTCGTGCGTAAATTAATTAACCTTAAGCATCCGATATAGCTGTATGTTTTGATGTAAACTTTACCAACAGCTCATGCTGGCTTCCTATCCTGCCATACGGGGTACGGTCGGCAGCAACCTGCGGATGGTCGTGGGTATCCAACGGGCTGTACCCGGTTTCCTCCCACCATAATGCTGGGCGCCGTTGTATAAGTGAAATATTCTCGAGGACTGCGTAGAACACCAATGAAATAAATAATTAAATAACGATCTGGCGTGTTATTGTATGTGAAATGTAATGACAACACAGCATGTTGACTAATTCTAAACGAGCTACGTTTAATGAATTGCAATTAACATAACAGCATCGTTTTTATCTAATTCTACTTAAGTCATGGTGCTAGGGGGCGTGCAATTTTGCTGCTGTTTATGCATTTACATTGAACAGGTAGAGTAAACTTCTGACAGCTAAACTGAGAAGAGGCCGTATTTCACCGGTTACGTGTGACCATTTGCCAGTTATCACACTGTCGTCACTGCTCTGGTTTTACTGGATAAGTGTGACCATTTGCCAGCTATCACACTGTCGTCACTGCTCTGGTTTTACTGGTTACGTGTGACCATTTGCCAGCTATCACACTGTTGTCACTGCTCTGGTTTTACTGGATACGTGTGACCATTTGCCAGCTATCACACTGTCGTCACTGCTCTGGTTTTACTGGATACGTGTGACCATTTGCCAGCTATCACACTGTCGTCACTGCTCTGGTTTTACTGGTTACATGTGACCATTTGCCAGCTATCACACTGTTGTCACTGCTCTGGTTTTACTGGATACGTGTGACCATTTGCCAGCTATCACACTGTGGTCACTGTTCTGGTTTTACTGGATACATGTGACCATTTGCCAGCTATCACACTGTCCTCACTGCTCTGGTTTTACTGGTTACGTGTGACCATTTGCAAGCTACCACACTGTCGTCACTGCTCTGGTTTTACTGGTTACGTGTGACCATTTGCCAGCTATCACACTGTGGTCACTGTTCTGGTTTTACTGGATACATGTGACCATTTGCCAGCTATCACACTGTCGTCACTGCTCTGGTTTTACTGGTGACGGGTGACCATTTGCCAGCTATCACACTGTCGTCACTGCTCTGGTTTTACTGGTTACGTGTGACCATTTGCAAGCTATCACACTGTCGTCACTGCTCTGGTTTTACTGGATACATGTGACCATTTGCAAGCTATCACACTGTCGTCACTGCTCTGATTTTACTGGTTACGTGTGACCATTTGCAAGCTACCACACTGTCCTCACTGCTCTGGTTTTACTGGTTACGTGTGACCATTTGCAAGCTATCACACTGTCCTCACTGTTCTGGTTTTACTGGTTACGTGTGACCATTTGCAAGCTACCACACTGTCCTCACTGTTCTGGTTTTACTGGTTACATGTGACCATTTGCAAGCTATCACACTGTCGTCACTGCTCTGGTTTTACTGGTGACGTGTGACCATTTGCCAGCTATCACACTGTCGTCACTGCTCTGGTTTTACTGGTCACGGGTGACCATTTGCCAGCTATCACACTGTTGTCACTGCTCTGGTTTTACTGGGGACGTGTGACCATTTGCCAGCTATCACACTGTCGTCACTGCTCTGGTTTTGCTGGTTACGTGTGACCATTTGCCAGCTACCACACTGTCCTCACTGTTCTGGTTTTACTGGTTACATGTGACCATTTGCCAGCCATTACACTGTCGTCACTGTTCTGGTTATACTCTCCATGATGTACGTCTTTATTTAAATGAAGATGGCATATAATCATAGTAAACAGAATTGTTCCCTCCTCCCTTCTTCTGAATTCCATGTATCAAAGTATTCAGTTTACCACTGAGACAGGCGAAAACCACACGCTACCGTTCCTAGATGTTTTGGTGGAACAAGTCTAGGTGAATCGAAGATTAACATAAGAGCTTCAGTGTGTCGAAATACAACACACCGACCTCTATATTGATCATTCGTCAAGTCATTCTACTGTAACAAAACTTGCTGTCTTACGCTCTTCATAAATTAGGCAAATAAAGGTTGTGATAAAGAATGCATGCCGGGTAGAAGATCTTAATTATTTAATGTGCAGTGAAGGTTATCAAAGAGTAAAGAGGGGGGGTTCAGTCGGTTAGCGCGCTAGCGCAGCGTAATGACCCAGGAGCCCCTCACCAATGCGGTCTCTGTGAGTTCAAGTCCAGCTCATGCTGGCTTCCTCTCCGGCCGTAAGTGGGAATGTCTGCCAGCATCCTGCGGATGATCGTGGGTTTCCCCCGGGCTGTGCCCGGTTTCCACCCACCATAATGCTGGCCGCCGTCGTACAAGTGAAATATTCTAGAGTACAGCGTAAAACACCAATCAAATAAATAAATAAATCAAAGAGTAAAGTCGTCATAAGCAAGTCATCAACAAGCCTAAAAAATCAGAAGATTACCGTATGTGACATAATTACATGAAAAACTGAGGAGTTCCGGGAAGTTTTTAGTACATGAAAAACACCGAGTAATGTTTTATCAAATGTCAATGATAGTGAACCCGATGACCACATCTACAAAAATATGGCAGTGAAAAAGAAAGCACGAATAAGAAACATTGCCAAAAATTCGGTACAATACAGATATCACAATCCGCGAAATTGAGGGAAAGAGCGTTTTTTTTTTGTTTTTTTTAACGGGTTAATTAGGTATGTTATATAATCATCTCGTAAGGCACACTCATTTGAGTGTGGCTGAAACCCAATCTTGAATCACTGTCTCAGAAATAATTCCTGTATTTTGGGGCTTTCCGACATCCCTGGACACTGCTGACTGCTTCTCTTTAGATGTCATGTTGGCGTCCTCTCCGGTTGTACGTGGGAAGGTCTTGCGGCAGCGTACTCATGGTGTGGGTTTCTCTCGGGCTCTACCCGATTTCCTCCCACCATAATCCTGGCCGCTGTCCAATATAATTGAACTATTCTTGAGTACGGAATGAAACACCAATGAAATGAATTTAAAAAAAATCGCTTTAGATGAATCCGTCCTAATTTCTTATCTGATGCACTTTCTAAGTTCTTTGGTGGGTTGTGTTGTCTGTTGTTTTTAAAAGCTGCTTTTGTGATTGTTGACCTGGAATGTAGATATTAGTTGACTAGTGGAATACGAGTGTCTTTCTCAACCTGTGTTTACCGCAAGTAAACAACTGATATATATAGATGGTTTTAAGTGATATTTTTCGACTTTTTTTTCACTGAGAAAAGACATATGAAAATATTTTTTTTTACATCGGGTATCCGGAACCAGCTCTTGGTGTATATTGTCTCGGCATAATTATGTTCTAAATATTGAGGACACGCATTTTTAATAAATGTATTTATGCTGGAATGGTCTTTCTACAAACAAATGTCTTCAACCTGAACTTTGATCATATTTATATTTTTAATACATCCATAAATATTATCATAATTTAGGTTAAATGCGTGTCTTAGGGTATAAACAACAAATATACAGTGAAAAAAAATGTATTAGACATGCTCGATAACCGCCATACATATGGATTTTCAAATACCATTTTCCCCTAAAAGATAAAATCGGAAAAAAGACAATATTTGCAAATAACATTTCACGCTCTTTCATCTGATATTTGCGTCTTGTTTTCTCTTTTAATACACATGGGCCCAGCGGAATAATGTGTTTGATCACAATATTTGTCCAAATCTGCACCCCATGTAGCTCAATGAAGTTATTTTATTTATTTATTTATTTGATTGGTGTTGTACGCCGTACTCAAGAATATTTCACTTATACGACGGCGGCCAACATTATGGTGGGTGGAAACCGGGCTTAGTGACGTGACAAGATTCCCTTTACCAATGTATGAATGTACGTACGTGCGTATCCTTGGGGTTGGATGTCGTACATATAACAATTTTTTTAATCTTGTGACGAAGAGGAGTCATGAGGTGTGTCTCTTCTTGTGGCATGGTGCTAAAGTGCAGCCCCACTCAAGTATCATGCTGAAGACACCAGACAGGACACCGGTCCAAGCAGTCCTCCTTCTTTGGTCTAACCTCTCAGCGTTGAGCACCAAGCCATTAAGCAACAAATACCATTTTTTAAAGTCTTTTTTATGACCCATGTTTGATCCCATGTCTCCCGACTTCGAGGCGGACACTCTAAGCATTAGACCACCGAAGCGATATGCCTTACCAATGTTGACTGGAACAAAACTTCCTAGTGTACATGACTTCACAGCGCAGACCATGAGCTCAGAGACAGCCGGCTCGGTGCAAAATCCCTCTATCACGGAGAAAGAGGCATGACGTCAGTCATGACATGACCAGGCCCAACATGAATGTTTTAAGCCATTCCCTGAAGCTGTGTGGTCACTGTTCACAAAAAAAAAAAAATAAAAAAAAAGTTTTTTTCTCTGGGTTTATTATAATAAGTCCACAATTTAGAAAATCATTAAAGAATTGATAGGACGTCATGTTGCTTAGTTTGGCTTCATATATATTGTTTGATGGGCCAATCGTGGTGTGCAATGATTGAACTACTGATACACCCAGTTCGAATGGAGAAATGTAAGAATCAGAAGAGAAGAGAAAACCTATCTTTGCACTAAGTACCTGACGGGAGTAATCATAAAAATAATGACCCGATTGCCATTAAACTTAAGCACGCGCAATTTTAGATTATAGGGAAGATGTACGATAAGTTTCACCGAAATCGGTGCAGTAGTTTTGGAAGAAGATACCTGCACAAAAGCGTGTCTACAGACAGACAGAGTGAATCCAGTATAGCAAACTTTGGTGAAGACGTACAGACAGGGTGAATCCAGTATACTAGCTCACCTAACTTCGTTGACGGATTACAGACACAGAATGGCGGACAGACCGGCTGAATCCAGTATATCCTAACTTCGTTGAGAGGGGTATAATACGTTTACTCAGCAACCCAAAATAAACACACGAAAGACCATTTTAGAAAAAGACCATTTATTACTCTCATAGCAGTATTGAAGTTGACCAATATTATCTACAGTGTACATCCATTTAAAAGTCACGTGGTTAGTTTAACATAAATATTAGCCAATCATATGAACGTCTCCACATATAGCGTACACACGAATGTCGGACTGACGTGTACAAAGGTGTAGTTACCAGAACACGTGGTTAAAACTTTACAGTATTTGTGTAATAAGTTTACTTAATTTCGCAGTAAGTTAACTGATCGCTGACTGGATGAAACGACAATTAGCTTACACAAACCAACAACTGACTGGTCCTGATTAGAAGTAAACAGTTAGTTACCTGGATTTAATTTGTATTAAAAGTTACGCCCAAATTAACTTTTAATACACTTTTAAAAAGCCGGTTCCAGCATACCATGCCATGAAAATTTGATGAAAGGGGTGCATTCTGCCTTCTGCAATGGCGACTGTGCTCAATGCCGGATAGGCAAATGCTCTCTTGTAATAAATACATGAGTATGCCTACAACCTTAACAGTTTTCCCGCAATTTGTCATCGCAAGTGCAACACTGAACAGCCTGCACAACATAGGTATGTATGGTACTTCCGGTGGTAAAGGTCTCCGGTTAACTATCACTGAGCTCAAATATTGTTCTCAGCGAACTTTTTAAACCAATGAAGCGGTACCTTCACTTTCCAGAACTTTTTCGATAACTTGTATTAAATTTAATACATCTGTAGACTTGATTACCATACCATTCATTCTTAATGTCGAACTCCGTTCTTTTAAAAAAGTTACGAATGAAATATATTTCAATGTGTGACCTGGCTAGTTTTCTCAGTTTACAACACACACGGGGGTGTTTTCACTGCTATACTATACAACAAAGGAAGTACCTGATGGACTGGACGCTAGGCAAACACAAGAACCAACCAAAAAAGTTGGCAAAAAACTGGAAGCACTTCATAATGCATCACAAAAACACGTACATTCGCTGATAAAAAAAATCCGTCGAATGGATCACATACTTTTTTCATGTGACACTTGCCGCAATTGGCTGCGTGCAGGCGGAAGCGTGTCTAGTTTGTATTTAAACAAGGAAAGGTCTGATTGGCTCAATGGAATACTAAATTCTACTTTTCAATCAATCAGCACAATGCACCATTTTAAAATGTGACAAATGCGTAAACAATACAACAGACTGTATGTAATGGAAAATACAAATAGGTCTCCACTAAACGAGCTCTGCATCCAATCCAATCCAATCCAAACAAAATACGATCAACTAGTTGAGTGCTTTTCAAATTCCAACACTCCTTTGAAATATACTTATATCATACATCTAAGTCGTGGGAGACACACTAGAACTGATATTCCACACTTAAAAAACAGTTTGGCCATTTCCGCACCAGTATATCCGAGAAAAGAATAAAAGTTCAAGACCAATAAAACAATGAGCCACTGATCGGTCAGCTTTCCAAGGTCTTTTTCTCAAAGGTCAAGTTCAATATAACTACTTTCAAATTTCTCTTTGCATTTCAGGAATAACCAAGTGTGATTCTCACGGACTGCATGAAGATGTCCAAACCGTAGTAGAAACACAGTGTTTTCTGCTGTAACTCTATAGTGCTCGAGCACAACCTGTAAGTGTTTTACTAGTACACATGCACCGAAAAGTGTGACGTATTACACAGAAGTACATACCAGTAGCTTTCGTCCTCTGTGTTACGGCTGGAAAGGACTTTTTACGAGTTCCTCAGCGTATGACAGTTTCTTCTAAATTTTTCAGTCATCCTTAAAGCTTATTGTTTTTTGTACTGTCTGCAGTAGTCTGTAATCTGCAGTAAGAATTGGTTCGTACACATGTAATACATCTTAACATCAGGTCACAAAAAGCCATTTTTTGATTCTACAATACTGGTGTGAAACAAACAAGAAACAAAACAGTGTAATACACATTAAAAACGACCCTCAATTGTAAACTATTTTCCAGATAACAAGAAAACTTCTCAATGCACTGAATTATTCCTAAAACGGATTCTTTTAAGATCAGCGCGAAAAAAAAAAGAACATCGCACGAATACAAGTCCTTTTGTCAATAATCATCCCTTCTTTCATGTGCTTTTTAAACTGCGTCAAATATTCCATGAAATTTCTACTTACGAAGCAAATCTTGCGCTCACAATCTCAGTATCATTAATAGCACTTAACTGTTACCCACCCCACTCCCAGCATTATTATCCCCACCCCTAGTCACATTTTTAGCAAAAATAAACACTTAAACACCGTTATCATGAGCAAAGGTTTGCGGAATTCACAAAAATACTGGAAATCTCCTTAAAAGCCATTTGTTCTATGCAGCCGGCTAGATTTGCCTTTGGACCGAAAGGAGAAAACGTGCACCCTTTTTAATTTAGCTTCTTTCGTCACCAATGACAGATGAAAGTACACAGGCTCCGCAGCAAGCTACATCTTCTACAGACCTCACGGAGTTGTGGTTTACAGGTACAAGCCCATTCATCTGAATGCCTGAACAGGAAAATGTTAAAAATAATTTATATTGCAAAGGCTATGGTCCCAACTGTAATGTATTCTTTCAACAAGATGCCTTTCAGAAATTCACAACTCTAAATTCTAGGGTACAAATTTTTGTCAAGGGCCGAGTTAAATCAATGATAACAAGTTTTATTTAAAAAAAATAGGTAACAATGCAAAATTACTCTTGGGGAAAACATTAACATAAAAGACGAGGCAACCCCGAGTACCAACGACAAGTGGTAGTTTGCAAATGGTTACGGGTAACTGGTGAAATCCGGGCTCTATGTGAGTTCACTTCAATTATGGATAGTTCGCTGACCACCGGTCAAAACTTTAAAAAATAGGTCAACACTTTTACTTGCAGAACCTACAGGCACAAATACAACAAAAATACGCATACTTACATATACAATCACCCCTGACGTTTCCATCCTGTGAAATCAGCAGGCATCGATATATGTTCATCCGCCTGACAGGGTGAAAGGTCATGGGACCAGTTCACGTTATAGGCAAGGGATGACAAAGAGAGAAAAAGGGTGCTGTACGGGATACATTTCCACAAACGGCATCCTTTGTATACAACGATACTATGAAACTCCCATCTTCATAGATAATCAAAAATAATCCTTAACTTACGTACATATTTTGAGGAGATATACCTGAATCTTTCTTTCTTTCAAACCTGAAATTGGACTTTTTTTGCGTTTAGCAATGCACCGGAATATCAGATATGACAGTGGAGAACAGTCATGTGACCTAGATAATATCTGCTATCAAAAGCAGACTCAGCAGATGTTACAAACCCATATAACCTTATTCCTACCAACATGGTAGCCTTCCTTCCTGGGACCGATTCCATAAAGCAATGTTTGACCCCAGCCAAAATTCATGTAATGCTTGGCAATAGCTAGCTCTTGCTGTTCAAAATCTTTTTCGAACTTTAGAATCGTTTTAACGCTATAAATAGTACAGCAATTAGTTTAATATTTGCTGGAGGGCAATAATTTGAGCTATTCTTCGGAAAATACAGAAAATTTGGTCTGGTTAGCCCGTACAAATTTTTTTTATCGAAAATCTCCGATAGGCTTTTGGCCTTTTAAGAGCTGAAATTTGGTACGCCTAGCACGTCTTATATGGATAAGAGAAAGCTGGAGTCATGCTATTGCCGAACTTTGTCGGACCCGTGATTATTTATACTACTACAGCCCAGTCTTGTTCCATAAGCTTACTTTGAACACCTCTGTACCGCCCCTGCTGGCTTATGGAACAAGACAGGGCTGTGATAGTATACATAATCACGGGTCATACAGAGCTAGGCAATAGCATGACCCCAGCTTTGTTTTATCAATATAAGACGTGCTAGGTGTACCAAATTCTAACTCTTAAAAGGTTATAGGCCTACCGGAGATTCTCGATAAAAAAATTCGGACGGGCTAAAAAGACTAAATTTTCTGTATTTTCCAAATAATAGCTCAAATTATTGCCCTCCAGCAAATATGAAGCTAATATCCGTACTATTTATAGCGTTAAAACGATTCTAAAGTTTGACAAACATTTTTAACAGTAACATGTCCAAAGACAGAAGCTGATATCTTGACAAAGGTAATTATTTGGACTATTCTAAAATAAATGCAAAAATTCCATTCAACACTGTGCACGAAGGCCTAGTACCTTTCAAATCGGCAATAAACTTCTTAAATTATATTAAACGGGTCGCACTGTAAGTTTTTAAAACTTCAGAATCATATTCACACTATAATAAAAACAGCAGATGTATAAGTACGATATTTACTGAAAGGCAAAGAATTTGATTAGCAAATATGGATTTTTTGCCATTTTTCTCCTGTCCTGGCGCTTTTTATTTTACAGTGTAAGAAATATTAGAAATATATAGAATCTTTACTTCATTGTGTTGCTTTCCCTCCAACCAAATAAACTTCAAAATTCTGTTCTGAATAAAATTTCTTGTGATTCTGAAGATTTAACATCTTTGCAATATTAGGCCTGCAACTCGATTATACTGTTGACTGACCAAGCATGCATGCAAACAGCGCCCTCTACGATATCAGCTTCCAAATTGATTAACTCTGGATTAATACTGTTTTGTTTCGTAAATAAATTGGCAAAACACCGCAAACTACCAAAGATAATGAGTGTAAGCCAAGATACCCTGTTGGAAATATAACGACCAAGTCCAAGTAACATGTAGGCATGATGTGGCCAGGTAACGGAAATTGGACCATGTATAATGCTGCAACAGTAAATCGCCCGAGAAAAGTTTTTAATTTCGTTTTTCCGACTAAGTTCAAGGATATTCAAGGTATGTGCGAACCTTGTTTTTTGGGCGAACTTATACTGTATTTGACCAAAAAGTTCGCCCAAAAAATCACATTATTAGAGGCACAAAAAGCTATCATATTACTTCTGATGCTGAAACTTACCATTCTTCAGTAAGATGTTATCCTATCTTCCAAACCAACCTTAAAACACGTTATTCGAGTCAATAAAACCCTCGAAATCCGGCAGCATAAGCAATTTTCGTAGACAACATCTTAGGTCAAGCACTGTGAGCGTTAAAATCAGATCTAATTTTTGACTCCTGTCAAACCCGCACTTTTGTGGAAATCGGCCCCAAAATTCCTATCACTGACCTAGTTGTAAAATAAGCTCTCCCTTAAGACCACTAACCATTGCACACGTTAAATATTTGAGTTAAGCTCTGGCTTTTTTTTACTGCAGCCCGCAGTCAGGAGGTTTTGTGTCAAGTACATTGGTTTCACCCTGGGCTCTGTCCCGCTTTCTCCACCAATCAACCTGATAATTTGCGCGCAAGAGAAAGATTTTCGCGCATATATAACCTATATATCAGTCCAATAAATCCTGCCCTTAGAATTTTTCGCGATACCAAATTAGCAAAACTAGAATCTGACAGCAACTTCAGTTCTAATTTCTTGAACTACACAACTTGTGTTTGTCCCAAACGTTTTTTTTTTTCTTCTTTGTTTGACCAGAAATAGGGTGTACTTATACCTTCGGAGCAGATCTTCAACATTTCTTAGAGCACACCACATACATAAAAAAATTTCTTAAGGATTCTATCCAATGCTGAATGTAAATTTAAAAGTTCACTTCTTGTGAACTTGCACTTGTTCTCTCTTCTCCAATAATTTTACTACACTTTTTTTTCTCGTCCTTTCCTAAAAACAGTTCCGGCATTAAATTGTATTACTTTTAACTTGAATCTCTTGATGTAAACTACAGATTTCAATGTCCCTGCAAATCCCTTCTGAAGCCTTGTACTAAGACTTATTTCTTTACATGATTTGTTTCCTAAAGTCAAACTAAGCCAGTTACCTGTAAAACCTCCTGACATAAAGCGACAACCAACCAGCAAGAACTGCAGCCAGCTGTTCAAAAGTGTATTAAAATTTTATTTATTTATTTATTTGATTGGTGTTTTCCGCTGTTCTCAAGGATATTTCACTTCTACGACGGCGACCAGCATTATGGTGGGAGAAAACCGGGCACAGTCCGGGGGAAACCCACAACCATCCGCAAGTTGCTAGCAGACCTTCCCACGAACTGCATTAAAATTAAGCCAGACTTAAATCTGAATACAAGTCTCATCCTAATACACAGTAAATGTCACTTTAGTCCAGACTGAGGTTAACACCAAGCTTAACTGCTGATACACTTTTGAACAATTGGGCCCATTGACATTTTATTATTTATCTGTCTATTACCAATCTATCCTGACAGTTCTTCTCCAATTCTTCACTTCAATTACAATGCCACAGAACAAGGACAATATCCTTCACCAAATAATGTTTTGACAGGGGCCAACTGTTTGGTTCAAGGCAGAACTGAACTGTGAATACATGTAACACCGTATCTTGTTTTATAATGTGAATAGCTGGAAGATTTGACATTATGTCCTGAAGCAACTTAAAAAATATTTCCAGGCTTGATTTCTTGCAGTAAAATGGATTTGAGATTTCCATGTGCCTGCGAGCTTTACCGACCTATATGTAGACAGCCATGAGCTTTTATACAGCACTACTGATTTGACTGTGATAATATACTTGTCTGCTTTCCTCTACAACACTGAACAGTTCTTATCACAAAACCAGTATACAAGAACTTCTTCCTAAGAACTCTGATCTTATACCTTGTGTTTGAAAGAACAAAGTTTTCACAGTTCCTTCACAAATTTTCCAAACAATTGTTTTGTCAGTGAAAATGTACATATAAAACAATGTGCGACAACAATTTTGTCAGTGTACAATTTCCACAGAAATCTAAAGTTTGTCGTATAAATGTACTTAAGTAAAACACTGTATGACAACATTACTCACTGTACAAGTGTCCGTACCAACCCTATTTTTAGGACATAAGATATCCCCATATATTTCACCGATTACTGATCCAGACCTTTATAGTCAGATTTCTCCTTGAAATTCCACAGCGTATTCGCTAAACACGTTGATTTATCCAAGAAAGTATCCCCGGGCAGGCGTGCGAGACTCGCTGAGAGGCATTGCCTGTAGCACTTCGTCCAGTAACTGGAGGGGCCTATGTAGCTGGACCTCAATCCAACATGGGGTCTCTTTTATACTGTGCCTAGGGTAATCAGGACCCCAGCCCTTCACGAAGCTAAGTCTGAGAATACACAGTCGCCGCAGATCATCTACACCAATACCGGCCGCTGCAGAGAGGCCTGCAAGCCAACAACATACACACTGGATTCATTTGAAGTCCCAAATGAACTGCACTTAACAAAACCCTTTGGCCAAGTGCTCAACAAAATATGGTTTCTTGGAGTGAAAGATGAATACACTATAGCAAGTATAATAAATGACCTGAAATGTTTAGAGGTAAATAAATGTCACAAAGTATTATTTTTGGTGCTGAAACTCACATTTTTCGAGTAGAATTATTATATATTAACCTTTCTAATATCGATAAAAAATGGGCAAGTTAATCATGGATGAAATTTACGGTCATTTAGGGTACCGTATAAGCCAAAGTCACTATGAGAAGCAGCCCCAAATGTGTCGGATTTATAACAGTTACATAACTGATTTCTTTACTCAAAATGTCACTGAGGGAGATTGTCCCTGGACTCACCCATACTGATTACATTTGTGATCATGCCGTACTCAAGAATATTTCATTTATACGACAGCCGCCAGCATTATGGTGAGAGGAAAGCTGGAAAGCTGGAAACCCACGATCACCCGCAGGTCGCTGGAAGACCTTCCCACATATGGCAGAAGAGGAAGCAAGCATGAGCTGGACTTCACAGGGATCACATTAGTGGGAGGCTAGCTTGTCATTGCTAGCGTGTTATCCCCCTCGGTCATATTTCTGCCTCCGTATAGCTCTAAAGGTCTGGCTAATTAAAAAGCTTACCATAAATCTGACACATCCGGTGCTGTTCCTCATCGTAACTAGCGCAGCTGCATTGTTCAAAAGAGAGTTAGCCAACTCCGCAACTATATGAAAAGCTATTTAACAGCTTTACCTTCCACAAAAAAGTGAAAATATTGGCTCCATAATCAGTTACAATTAGAAAAAAAATAATGATTTCAGGTACACAAATGGAAGATACTGTGTACATCCTGAAATGAAAAAGTCTCAGGAGTTTTCCTTGCTGATTACACACAAAACAATGCAGACTGTTGGCAGTACATATCTGTATACCGAATTACAGACACACAGATTCTCATATTTCCCAAATAACAGCACTTACCCACAGCGGGTGCAATCCCTCCTACAGATGCGGGGCCAGGAACATTACCTGCCACAGCTGCAGCTTGTGCGGCAGCAGCCGCTTGAGCAGTTGCAGCCTGCTGCTGCATCTGTCTGTGGCACTGTCTAATGTCAAACACCTGCAATGCATATCAGGATTTATTTATTTATTTATCTGATTGGTGTTTTACGCCGTACTTAATATTTCACTTATATGACGGCGGCCAGCATTATCGTGGGAATAAAAACTGGGCAGAGCCCGGGGAAAACCCACAACCATCCACAGGTTGGTAGAAGACCTTCCCACATACGACCGGAGAGGGAGCCAGCATGAGCTGGACTTGAACTCACAGCGACCACATTGGTGAGAGAATCCTGGGTCATTACGCTGCGCTAGCATGCTAAACAACTGAGCCACGGAGGCCCCCGCATATCAGAAGGAAGATGGTTGAAAAGTGCATTATCCCAACTACTCTGAGGTGACATAGGATCAGCCCCCAAGTCACCAAGCCATCTTAGCCTTAAGACAAAATTTCAATAATTAAAAGTTCCTTTGCATTACTTTAGCTGAAATTTGTTTAAAATTTCCCAGAATTTACATTGATAAGCATTTTATTTTGACCTTGTTATATGTAAGAAATAGTAATTTTAAAGTGATATGAAATTCTGACTTAAGATTGCTTTGTGCTCCCGAGGCCTGGACCACTTAAGATTGTTTTGTGCTCCCAGGGCCTAGACCACTTAAGATCGCTTTGTGCTCCCGAGGCCTGGACCACTTAAGATCGTTTTGCGCTCCAGAGGCCTGGACCACGCTTTGTGCTCCCGAGGCCTGGACCACTTAAAATTGTTTTCTACTCCCAGGGCCTGGACCACTTAAGATCGTTTTGTGCTCCCAAGGCCTGGACCACTTAAGATTGTTTTGTGCTCCCAAGGCCTGGATCGCTTAAGATCGCTTTGTGGTCCCGAGGCCTGGACCACTTAAGATCGTTTTGTGCTCCAGAGGCCTGGACCACTTAAGATCGATTTGTGCTCTACATTCGACATTTTTACTTCAATACTGAGAAATGTCTTAGTTCTTTATGTCTAAATCGAAAAGTAATGTTTAAGTTCAATTCTAAGTTCAAGTCTAAGCTCTGTAATAAAACCAGAAGTTAAGGCTTTAGTTTAAGAAATCCTTTGTGACCCTGGGGTCAGTACATAAGGCCACTTACCAACAAAGATTTCCATATCAATTGCAGTGAATCTATCCCCAATTTTGGTATCCTACTTTACACAATATCTGGGATAACAAATTAGGAAATTTTTCTGACCGCCAAATAAAGACAGCTAATATACATGTACCAGGGATGAGACAGACACTGAGATAAAAACAGAGGACACTATACACCACACTCATAATTTTGTCATTTTCAGCATTTCTGAATTAAATTCATAACATTTTTCCGATGTTTTTTTTTGGTATAAATAAAGAGAAATTCCTCCAAAAAGAGGACGCTTTTAGGCGTCAATGTTTGCTATAAAAGTTGTCGTCAAACATTACATTGGTGACATGTCTTACGCATCTTGAACTGCTTTTATATTGTCACAAAGGCCCCACAAACAGTCCGAGAACAGCGAATAAAGAAATTCCCCTGTTCACAGAGAGAAATAGAACCTGCATTCCCTGTGTCCTAGCAAATGATAGACAAGTGTCTTCCCCACTAAGGTCACAACCTGCTGAGCTCACTGGCTGAGCTGGTTGAATGACTTGTCCCTTTAATGTCACTTTCATCATTACATCTGTCATATCCCGACAGTCGCCTTGCAGTAGGTCAAAGCCAAGGCTGACATATGTACAGTGTTGTCTCAATGAAACGTGATGACAAAGACACCAGACATGAGGTCACATTCAGTCAGAGTATGCAGACACCTGTCATGACACCCCATCCAGTCATAGTATATGGACACCTGTCACAACACCACACCCAGTCATAGTATACTGCCGCCAGACACGACACCCCACCCAGCCACAACACCCCACCCAGTCACGGTATACTGACACCTGGACGACCAGTACTTGGTATCTTCCTCTTAAACTGAGAGCCAACTGGGTTATTACCAAGATTACTGATCTTACAGAATATATGGTATGACTTGATTCAAGACGGAACCCAGTATTAACCCTTTATGAAGGAATGCTTGGGGTTTAACGTCGTACTTAATAATTTTTCAGTCATATGACGACGAAGGGTCATTAGGTGTGTGTACATATACTGTGTCTTCTTGTAGCTGGGTGAATCCATGCTGCCAAAGTGGTGCCACCACTGACATAACTGAAGTATTATGTCGAAGACACCACATATGACACCCCACCCAGTCAAACTATACTGACACCGGGCCAACCAGTCCTGTTTCCTTCCACTAACCTCTCAGTGCTGAGTGCCAAGCAAGGCAGGAACAAGTAACAATTTAAACTCTTTGGTACGACCCGACACAGGTTTGATCCCGGGTCTCCCAATTTCGAGTGAATGAGTGAGTGCTTGGGGTTTAATATCGTGCATAACAATTTTTCAGTCATACGACGATGAAGGAATCCTGAGAATGCATGTAATGTGCCTCTTTGTTACAGGACGGATTTCCACCGCTGTTTTATTTAAGGGTTTAAACCCTTCAGGACACAGATGCTCAATTCACTAATCCAGCGCAGCCGATCTCTTACAATGAAAGCTACCGTGTGTTGAATCACTCACCTTGATATAAGCACTGGGGTATATTTTATGAACAGCATCTCCTGGAGCTCTGCCTGCCTCTCTATCTAAGTAATAACTCTGTACAAAGACACTGTGGTCGCTGAGGCAGCGTATCCAGACGTCCCCTTCCCCGCGGCAATCTAACTGGACGCCTTTGCCTATATGTAACCTGGACGCACATAAACCACAATCAGATGAGATCTGATCAAGTTTTCATCCTTTTTGTTTTTTAATACTTGATTACATATTACACCTCAACCCCACTGTTCACACAATAAGACCCAGTGGAGACATTTGTGGTGCAAACTGGGAAACTGTCCATTGGGAATGAGGTTAACTATCAGCACTTGGATCACAGGTAGATTATGTTTATTCATTTATTTATTTGATGGGTGTTTTACGCTGTTATCAAAAATATTTCACTTATACGACTGCAGCCAGCATTATGGTGGGAGGAAACCGGCCAGAGCCCGGGGGAAACCCACAATCATCCACAGGTTGCTGGAAGACCCAGGTAGATTATGTCTTGACCCACACATACATCAGTACATAAGTGTATAAATTAATTATCAGAAATAAAGTAGAGAATTCATAAAATCCTGAAATGAACAAATGACATACAAATTTTTGTGAACTTTACACAATTTCCTAGAAAATTAGACTTTTATATTTAACGGTAAAAATAAATCAAGAATTCCAGATAACATCAGTAAAAACCTGTCCCTATTGGGATGCTCACCTGTGACTGGGTTACTCACCTGGCTTTCTCGCTGACCTCAGTTCGATGCACATTAGAGAGCTGACCCAGACAGAAGCGATCAATGCTGGAGGGGTCTGTGTACCCGTCAGCTGTGACACTCGGGCAACTAGACGGCACCTTAAATGTTTCCCCCACCTGCTGGTCCAACTCAAAGTAAGTGATAGTGCACCAGAACTCTGGGGCGGCTGTAAAAACAAAAGTGGAAGTAAAGATAGAAGGGAAAGTGAAACAGAGGTACATGAGAAAACTCAATTACATGTACCGACGTACATGAGAAAGTGTAAAGAGAGATGCATGTGAAAGTGAAAGCAGAAATACGTGAGAAAGTGAAGCAGAGATACATGAGAAAGTGAAGCAGAGATACATGAGAAAGTGAATCAGAGATACATGAGAAAGTGAAGCAGAGATACATGAGAAAGTGAATCAGAGATACATGAGAAAGTGAAGCAGAGATACATGAGAAAGTGAATCAGAGATACATGAGAAAATAAAAGTGCATGTTGGGCTTTATGAGAAAGTGAATTAGTAAATGTAGAGCTACATGAGATAATGAAAGTATAGATGAATCAGAAAGTAAGAGTAGAGATACACGAGAAAGTGAAAGTACATGTTGAGATGCTTGAGAGAGGTAAACTGTACAGGAAAAATTATCAGAAAGTGAATCGGAGACATACACCCAACAATCAATCATGAAGTAGACTGGTAGAAGTAAATATACTAGTACGGGCCTTGAGATCATGAAGCCATCTTAGACTTCAAAATTCAAAGTCAAAATTTCAAATTACTTTAAAATTCTTATTTCTGAGCTAACAAGGTGAAAATATTGCCAGATAACATAAGTTTTGGGTACGTTATTGTGCCACAAATTTCAGCTAAAGTACGAGAAAAGGAACATACCCAATTTAATGAAATAAACTTTTGATTTACGACCAGGATCATGAAGCCAGGTATATTAATAACCAAAAGTACCGATCAAAATGTATCAGAAAGCTCGAGGTACATATAGAGACACCTGACCCCGAATTTAGCGAAGATGACTCACGAGGTTGTGCCGTTAGAGGTAGCTGAACATCACTAGATAATGGGGAGCTATTCCCTGTAAACAAAGGAAAATAGTGTATTATCTGTGTGTATACATATTGCTTGAAAATAAAAAGAAGTTTGAAACTGCAGTTTGAATATAACAGAATGTTAAAAGTTCCTATGTAAATTCTCCTCACCAGAGGATTTTTCTCTATTTCTTCAATATATATATAAGTGAAATGTCATGTGAAATGCTTTCACTGATAAAAAAAGTTTTTTTCACGTGTGAGATATTTCTTTTGATTTCGTTATTACATTTTGATATTTTACATCCAGACAATATGACCTCAAAAAGAGAAATTTCGCATCTGGAGGTTATCATTTGCACCTCTCACAGGAGTAATATGGCATTCAATCTTCACTGTGCAATATTCTCTACACAGTTACTACTATTTTAGGTCATAGAAAAGAACACTACTAGTGGAATTACCAAATTTAAAGCTGAGGACAAATACGAGAGCAACCTATCCAGTATTAACTGTAACGACACAAACCTTAAGCCTAGCTAGCCCACACGGACAATATTTCTGTGGCACATCATAACTTTTTCAAACTTAAGAATTATTTTAACACCATAAGTTTCTGGTATTCCTGCTACATGTAAATACAGAAAAATTTTAAATTTTAGCAAATATTTTTTCCCCCAAAATCCCTGGCATAGCCTGCTTAATAATACCGACGGTACAAATTTTTCAGTGAAAAATGAATACTGTAATTCCTCAACCTTTCCACATGTTTGCAAGGTGTTTATTCAAGCATATTCTGAAGGCGATTGTTTTGTGATGACTGATTAAATTTGACTGGATATTAAGCCATGACACTGACCTCTAACCAACGTGGTTTTGTCCCCAAAATCAGAGTAAAAAGGTGCATAATTGCACTGAAAGTTGCTCTTTCATATGCGTGTGCGAAAATGTTGACGTATTATGGCAGGCCTCTAGTCACACGGTTAATTCAGCATTTGTGTCTAACTTACAGTAGTTGGGTACATCTGGCTGAGACTGTGTGTAAGTGGCTGTACTGGTGCCTGCCCAGGTGGTGTTAGAGCCTGGAAAAAAAGGATACTTTATCGTAAAACACAATGGTGTCGTTGCAAAATCTTCCAGAATAAGCATAGCGTGTTCCCATGCTTCCAAAATCATAACACATGCCTAACTTTACAGTGCAATTTTAACTTTACTCTTAGAAGTTTAAAAAATATATTGCATTCAAAAAATTTTATAATAGCAAAATGTAAATGTCAAGGTGGAATAATAAAGTCATTTCACTTAAAAAAAAAATGTTTCATGGATAGATAAAGTAGATGAGATCTGATACACAGATATAATCAATCACACTGGTGACTTATTGGTCTTCAAGGGGGGGATAAAGCAGATCAGATCTGATACACAGATATAATCAACCACACTGGTGATTTATTGGTCTTCATGGGGGGATAAAGCAGATCAGATCTGATACACAGATATAATCAACCACACTGGTGATTTAGTGGTCTTCATGGGGGGATAAAGCTGATCAGATCTGATATACAGATATAATCAATCACACTGGTGATTTATTGGTCTTCATGGGGGGATAAAGCAGATCAGATCTGATACACAGATATAATCAACCACATTGGTGATTTATTGGTCTTCATGGGGGGATAAAGCAGATCAGATCTGATACACAGATATAATCAACCACATTGGTGATTTATTGGTGTTCATAGGGGGGATAAAGCAGATCAGATCTGATACACAGATATAATCAATCACACTGGTGATTTAGTGGTCTTCATGGGGGGATAAAGCAGATCAGATCTGATATACAGATATAATCAAACACACTGGTGATTTATTGGTCTTCAAGGGGGGATAAAGCAGATCAGATCTGATACACAGATATAATCAACCACACTGGTGATTTAGTGGTCTTCATGGGGGGATAAAACAGATCAGATCTAATATACAGATATAATCAATCACACTGGTGATTTAGTGGTCTTCATGGGGGGATAAAGCAGATCAGATCTGATACACAGATATAATCAACCACATTGGTGATTTATTGGTCTTCATGGGAGGATAAAGCAGATCAGATCTGATACACAGATATAATCAACCACATTGGTGATTTATTGGTCTTCAACGAACATAAACTGCGGAAATGGCCACGAGAGAGCCATACAAGCATTGAGAGCAGGGGCAAACTCCAAATGTCCAAGGCCAGGTTTGAACTCACATCTCCTATGTCCTTAGATATTGAGAGGCAAGCATCTAGACCATTGGCTGCTCCCACACTGCTATTTTAGTACAAAAGCTTTACTAAAATCTCAGAAATGTACAACTGTACTTGTACTTATAGAAGAGGGTGTCTTCAACACACCTATTCTGAGAGACACACGTAAAAAACAGGAGAAAAATCGAAAAATCAAGCAACTCTCTAAGAGCTTAATATGGGAAGTACCGGTACCTGTAATCGCTAATTCTGAAGTCTTGGGCATTATCCCACACACTCAGATTTGAACCTACATCCCCAGTTAACTTTTATTTCCTGTTTAATACCTTACTCAAGAGCTTTTCAATGATGTGATGGCTGTTCGCTTTATGGTTAGAGGGGAAAAAAAAAAGGGCGTCATGTGGGAACCCACTGGTAAGCTACTGACAAACTTTTCCACCTGTGACATAATAATATGCAGATATGATCATTCTGGTGGGGGGACTCCGTGGCTCAGTTGGTTAGCGCGCTGGCGCAGAGTAATGACCCAGGCGTCTCTAACCAATGCGGTCGATGTGAGTTCAAGTCCGGCTCATGCTGGCTTCCTCTCCGGTCGTATGTGGGAAGGTCTGACAGCAACCTGCGGATGGTCGTGGATTTCCCCCGGGCTCTGCCCGGTTTCCTCCTACCATAATGCTGGCCGCCGTCGTATAAGTGAAATAATCTTGATTACGGCGTAAAACACCAATCAAAAAAAAAAAATCATTCTGGTGGAAGACAAATGGTGGTTTTCAATCAGTCAGTCAGTGTTAGACTGTGCAGTCGTTCACACAAACAGCTTGACGGCTTATTCTCACCATGGCTCCACAGGCAATTAGAGCGGCTCCTACTTATAAGGAGGACCCCCCCCCCCCCAAACCACTTGGCCACCACAGCGCGATACTTACTCCTTGAGAAAGGCCCAATACTAGGTTGGGACTGTATAGGACCAGGTCCATGGGGGCTGGGGTAAGTCTCCAGGGGTGAGGACATGGCAGGTCCAATGGAGGCAGCTGGAAAAGGTAAGGTGTGGAGAATGTCAACCTCAGATAACCACATTCATCAACTACATGCATTTGGCCTCAAAACAGCTTTAACTGAAGCTGGGTTTTATGCTTCTTACACAAAGTACGCATTATGAATGGATATCTAAGATCGAATTCCAAGGCATGACGTTGTAAACAATCCATTATTTAAAAATAAATTGTAACATAATATCAAGAGGAAATCTGTACTTCTACACTTGTCAGAGTAACACAAGAGGACACTGATGAGTTTCTAAAAAACACATTATACACATTTAAATGTGTTTTTTTTTAACTTTTTTACTTACTAACATACAGCATGCAAACATTTACACAGAAACAACATGCATTCACCCCAACACAACAATCTTTCAATCTATGCTCTGGCAATACTGCAAGACAAGTACAACGTAGATAACATGCAGATATACATATGTATAAATTGTTAGTGACAACAGAATCTGTTAATGAACTAGAAAATTATCAGAACCAGGTAGACATCTCCCTCATTACAACGCTGTTCTTGGAGGACATATATGAGCCTGCCAACCATGATAAAAGCGAGGCACATTGCATGTGGTTTGTTAGACACTGATATAGCCTGTGGTGTTTAAATAAGAACACACATCTAGTTGACAGTATCAAGGTTTTCATGGAACACTCTAATTTAGCTTAATTTTTGTAGGTTTATTTATTTATTTGATTTGCTTTGTGTTTAACGCCGTATTAGAATATTTCACTTATACGACAGTGACCGGCATTATTGTGGGAGGAAACCGGGCGCAGTCCGGGGGAAACCCATGACCATCTGCAGGTTGCTGGCAGACTAATTTTTGTGGGTAAGAATGCACTTACACAAACATATAGACACTTTTGATGCTAACACTGATGCTAGTTTTTCTGATAAGAAATCAATCAAACTTCACAAAGCACTGTAAGGTAGGTGAATCAAGCAAAGTGTGTCACTCGAAAAATGTGTCACTTGAAAATTGTCAAACACGAAAACAGTGTCACTTGAAAAATGTGTCACGCGAAAATTGTCACTCCAAAAACGATAAAGAAATACAGTATACTGCCTCCAGCTGCCAAAAAAAAAAAAAAAAAAAAAAAAAAAGCACATGTGAAACTTTTCTAAAACTTAAAATACCTGTATTTACAGGTGTGTGCAACAACTTTGTGAACAATTTTGAAAAAAACATTTTGTGTTATGTTATACAGCTTTCTGTAAAGAAGTTAATGAAGGGAGTCATGATGAGACAGAGACGTTTTCCTCACTATTTTTGCAGATAAAGGACATTGGTTTACGTCTAATTTCTCCACCAGTATATGTGACAGGTTTTCCAAATAGGCCGGCTTCTGCCAGGGAGTTATTTCCCCTGGTGCCGAGAAATCGCTTTATTTGTATATTTGATTGGTGTTTTACACCGTACTCAAGAATATTTCTCTGATATGACGGCAGCCAGCATTATGTTGAGAGAGAACCGAGCAGAGCTGCACGTTGCTGGCAGACCTTCCCACGTACAGCCGGAGAGGAAGCCAACATGAGCTGGACTTGAACTCACAGCAACTGCATTGGTGAGAGGCTCCTGGGTCATTACGCTGTGCTGGTGCGTGAATCTTCTGAGCCACGGAGGCCCTGCTGAGAGATTGCTTAACACCCAGTACATCCTAGAGTTAAATTGGAACACCATAAGCTGGCGGCATGTTATAACACTGAATACCTATTGTCTCTAAAACAACTGTGTGGAATTTATTATTGTCACTGATTGAAATGCACTACAACCCTGTGTCGGGAATTTTAGTCAGGTTTTCCACCTCTGCTCCAGCTACCTGCCTGCTTCTATATTTTTAGAGTATCACATTTAAAAAAAAAAACCAATGAAGTAAAGACACTGGCAACAAGGCAAAGAACATGGTCAGGCATGCAACAGAGAAAGCATTCCCACTTTATACACACCAGGGCTCAGTTTCACAAAGCGGCGAGTGACATTTTTTATTGCACGTACACTATTTTGTGTCATTATTACCATACCATTTTCCTATATGTGCAATTATCGTCTTTGTGAAACTGGGGCCAGGGTTCCAACAGGTGAAAGAAAATATTTGTTAATAACATTTAGAAACCTAATAGTAGTGACCTAAAATTTGGCACGATTGACTACGTTGAACACTTTGAAATGGAAGGTACAGTGATATCCTGCTGGAAAATGTAAGTTTCAGCACTAAAATTTAATATTTCACAATATTTCTTT
Organism: Liolophura sinensis; assembly: GCF_032854445.1. Lineage (NCBI taxonomy): Eukaryota > Metazoa > Mollusca > Polyplacophora > Chitonida > Chitonidae > Liolophura > Liolophura sinensis. The sequence continues at coordinate 9,896,137 of NC_088296.1, read as the reverse complement.
GGCTCTACAAATGTGCTTTGAAGGGGTGGGGGCATTTATCACATATTATCACTTTTAAGAGCACTTCCATTTAAATTTAAACCTTCATTACCCAGGAGCCTCTCACCAATGCGGTTGCTGTGAGTTCAAGTCTAGCTCATGCTGGCTTCCTCTCTGGCTGTACGTGGGGAAGGTCTGCCACCAACCTGCAGATGGCCGTGGGTTTCCCCCGGGTTCTGACCGGTTTCCTCCCACCATAATGCCAGCCGCCGTAGTATAAGTGAAATATTCTTCAGTATGGCTTAAAACACCAATGAAATAAATAAATAAATAAATATATAACCCTTAATTTATGTGGTTGCTGTTTTAATATCTCATTTACCTGTGAATTTCAGACAAAAATGCAACATGATATTTAACACTGTTCTTTCAACGACTTGAAAACCTTTCAAAAAGTTTTGTCCTCTTGAGCACCAAGTGGGGACCCCGATATACTAAAATACTCTTTGTTATCACGCCTTGCGCTTTGTATATTACCTTTGAATTGCCTACTAAAGAAATGAAAGATAAGCAAGCTCCATCCACATGAACACCAATGAATTTCAGCACTGGTCCTTGAATTGATCAGATACCCTCAACCACTGTATATTTATTTATTAATCTGAATGGTGTTTTATTTCGTACTCAAGAATGTTTCACTTATATAACAGAGGCCGGCACTACGGTGGATGGAAACCTGGAAGAACAATGCGGAAAACCCACGATTATTTGCAGGTTGCCGGAAAACCTTATCATGTTACAATAATAAATCTATACTATCTATAATCAAAAATTATAAGGTCAAATACAATGTTCCACCGATTTTAAAAGTAAGACATGTATCCGTTAGTTTTGCACTTTTGTCTGCATTCCAATATCTTGTGGGTCTTGAGCTGCCACTGGTGTGTCAGAAATATCCTTAACATTGAAGAAAATGATCAAGACATCAGCCCGTCTATTTGTTCTTTAACTGGACAGTACCAATGTTTCCCAATTTTTCTTTTATACACCGTTGGTGAATGGACATAAGGGCCTGCGTGATTCATGGTATGGTTTGTCAGTGACCCATGCCAGCTTCATGACACTCTTCATAACAAAGGCCTTTATAACATCAGTGAAATTACCATACAAATCTAAGTGACCACATCCAATACTGTTTTCACAAAGCAAGATCATAAAAATGTCTATCAAAATTTGTTATTCCCTTAGAGCTTTAATTATTTGTTTATTGGATTTCTGTGAAATCCAATACTTTTGAAGTTTTCACTTATGCAATGGCGGTCAGTTCTGTGGAGGAAAAAGGAGTGCTGGGGGTAAAACCCCCTGCCTTTGGGCATGTGATCTTCCATGAACACCCAGGCCGCATGAACAGTGAGAACAACGGAAATCAACAAATTATCTGCCTAAGGTTGGGTTTGAACACACACCATGTTATCACCATAGCAACCCAGCAGCTTGCAATATTAGCATGGCCTGGTGTAGCAAGCTCCAGTATGGCAGAAGTAGGTCTTCCCACCCCTTTGTGTAATTTCCTTAATCAAGATCCTAGATTTTGTTTATGAACGAAAAGACCAGATGTGTGATTAGCACACCTAAATTCATTATCCCAGACGACTGACTTTGTCAAGTGTGTCTCACCAGCACACCTAATTTTTGTTTCAGGAGTGTGTAAGGTGCAAGAGTGTGACAAAAAGCTTCCGAATTTGAAGACCAGGCACTGGGGTCAGGAAGCTATCTTTGACTTTAGTACAAATGTAAAATCTCTTTAAAATTGTTATTTCTAATGTAAAAAGGTAAAAACATTACTTGACAATGTAAATTTTGCTTATAAATCAAGCGCAACAAATTTTTGCTAAAATAACCAAAGGAATATACCACATGTAATGATTAAAAAAATTTGATGCAAGTCTAAGGTCTGTTAATCTATAACACGCATTCTGGAAATATTGTTTTCACAATACGTGTTCCTAACAGTTTGGAAACGTCAGAATAATGGCAACATACCACTTTATACTAAGTCTGTAACAGAACCAAAATAGCCATAATTTTATTCACCATGGATGAAACGGCCCAAAACTTGACCTTCATCAGTATCTTGTCTTGATGAAGTCATATACCAAGTTTCAATTCATCATCTTCTGTGGTCAAAAGTATAAAATATGGAACTTAATTTTCATGTGCTTGTCAATATATGCTGAATTCCCAACACTGCAATAACTATAAATGTGTCAGTCACATATAATTTCATAATAATATAATTATTACATATAATAATTTATATATAATTCACATATAATTTCATAAAAAATATAATTTTTTCACTAAACTACCCTAAATGACCTAAAAATTCAACCACAAAAAAAAAGGATTCTCAGAGGCAAATGGAGGTCATGTTATAATAGTTATGGTGGGAAAATTTTCATTCTTCCAGTATGATGTCACCCTGCCTTCAAGACACCTGTCAAAGCACCTTTCTAAAATCAACAGAACTCCCAGAATCTGGAAAAATGTGCAAACAGTCATGGACTAAAATTTAGGTCATTTAGGGTAATCATCCTGCTGTATGAAGAAAATGGTGAGTAGGCCGTGAAGGTATGTATGGCTGACTGATGATTGCATAAAATATTGCTGTCAAGGTCTGATCAATGTAGTACAGAATGGCTGATTTATTTATTTATTTATTTGATTGGTGTTTTACGCTGTACTCAAGAATATTTCACATATACAGCGGCAGCCAGCATTATGGTGGGTGGAAACCAGGCAGAGCCCGGGGGAACCCACGACCATCCACAGCTGATAAAAAATTGCATGGGATGTACTTAACATACGAACATACAACAAATAAATGTACTTCAAGAATATCTGTTGAACGTTTGTTACCATCTTTCATTTAAGGTCCCATCTTTCTTTGTCGCTCTAAATACATTTCCAGACTTATTTTGGGCTTGCGGACAAGTCAAGGCAAAAAGGACATAGACAGGCAGTTTTATGTAAGCGAGATAGCAGAAGGCATTCAGATAGTTTAAGGGGAAAGTCAGCGCACAGAGTTAGTAAGGCACATATTCAGTTTGTAAGATAATATATATAATAATATATATATATATATATATATATATATATATATATATTCACATATAGACTTTGTAATTGAAATCTCATCATGTAAATTGCAATGCTAACAACGACCTTCCATACAAGATGCCACACCAGAGCTGCAAGTCATGGCTGGTTGGCTGAAGATTTGAGGCCCATGGAGCATTTGTGGTTCTCTCATGTTTTGCTTATGCTAATCGACACTTTAAGCCAGGTTTAATCATGACTGGTTGCTCATTAAGCATGCCCACATCATGCTAATCTACAGGTCATGTGACATGACAGCAGTATGTTTCCTGATTGGTTGAAAAAGTGATGCTCACTGGGCACGCTCACTTCTTGCTGTTCTTAGTAAAGTATGTCACACTGGAGATCGCTGTAAGCATACAGCCATTTACATGCCAGCTATCCCTAACGGATTAAATTAAGGGAATAATAACTAATCATTTGCTGTTAGTTTTACTTGTTTATAAATCAAGCCACAACATAAGAAGGCAGAAGAGTTCCAGAAAAAGGGAGACAACCACTTCTAAGAATCACTCACAAGAGTGCCCAAGCCCTGATGTGGACGTAGGCGACATTGGCTGGTCACGTGGCGATAAAGGGTGCGGCAATGAAACGCTAGAGGGCGCTCCAAGTGCAGCACTTGCGGACACTCCTGCTTGTTGATGTTGGACATTTGCCTGTGGTGTAGGGGACCCCTGACCTGAACATTTTTAACCAATCATAAAAACAGAGAACACAAAAAAGAACCATTGAAAACAAACGAAACAGGACAAAACAAATTCAAGAACATGTGAACCACTGGAAAAACATTGAGTTAAAATAAAAAAAGAGAACAAATTGTTTTCGTTTCCCATTTTCGTGCAGATGGTGAAGGTCCACACATGAAGTGACATGCTCCAATAATTTAACAGAAATGTTTCAGCCAATAGCATTCTAATACCCTGAACATGCTGTGTGCATAAGTTTACATTTAAATGGTACAAATGAAACCACAACTTTGCGCCAAAATAAAACTACTTTCTAAAAGAATATACTGTAGCTTAACACATTTACATGCTTGTGATTTTTTTAAAAATTTTTTTACGAAATCGTAAAATCCTGGTATTTGCTGAGTAATGTTCTGTGAGTTTTTTTTTAAATTTTCAGCCATGTTTAAAGACCAATTTTAATCTGCATATTTTTGGGGAACATTATGATTAGTAACAAAACTGCCAAAAAAAAAAAAAAATTAAGTATTAACTACAAAAACCTGTATAAACAGTGTGGCTGACAATGGACATCATTGTCCAGAAAACAAGTTTAGCCAGGTTTTGTGCTTGACCGACCTTGATCAAGGCGGAAGGTCAACCCACTGTCACAGCTAAGCAAGAACATTCTCTTCCTTATTTAATTCATTTTATTTTCCAACGAAAAAACAAAAATTGTAGGGGATTTAAGGAGTGAGTAAGAGACATTCACAATGCTCAGGCCTTATTTGAGGTTTTATCTGAAAGAATGGCTAATGAGCACGAAAAATGTTTTTTCAAGAGAGCCGAAAGTTCTTACTTAGCTTGAGACAAATTGGCAATGACGGAGCCCAAACTGACTTGTCTCCTGTTATTTCCCCAAGACTCTACCTGTAATAGGTATACGACTGTAGCCCTCTGGTGGTGCTGTGTGCGCGGCTATCGTCTGGCTTGCCTCCCCTGCACCACCTTCGATCTGCGACACATACTCGTCTTTTACCAATCGTCCCGTAGGAGCTGAAAGCGATGGCAGTCATTTGTCAACATCTACTTGGTTTCCATGACAATCTAAGCTCAGAGTTTCAGCCTAACCTGCGGCCACTCCCCCCTACACCTCAAAATGGTCCGACCCTCCTTTTTTCCATTTTAAGAAAAAAAAGAAAAGAAAAGCCTCGTGGTCTATTGTGTTTTATGTCATGAATAAAAGTATGCCAATGGCCAGCTCTGAGATTCGTTAAACATGTTCCCAGCTTAGCTTCCACATTAACCGCTCTGAACCGTTACGTTCACTAGCCTGGCCCTGTCATCTGCGCTGTCTCCAAAGTGCCAATGGCTGTACGCCACAAAAACAGGTGTGCTGTGATCTTAAAGTAATTTTGAATTCATATCACCTCATTACGTAGGAATAATAAAGGCCACACAACATTGCAAATAACACAAATGTAACCGACGCACCAACTCGGACAGCATCAGAACTTCGCAAATTGCCATTTTCAAATCACATGACTCGGTGGCTAAGGCCGACTCCGCTGCTCTTCCCAAAATTAAATGATTTCGATCATCTTTGTTCAATATTAACACACAAATTAAAGCTAAGACTCCTAAACAATTTGTCAATCACCGTATAAATGGTGTGCAAATTATTAGTCTCCACCAAATTATTCCACGAATTTATCTTTTTCCAGACGATGCCGAGAGTGGCCGAATCAAACTGAAAATGGCCATTAGAGAACTTTGGCTTGCCGCCGATGTTACAGATACATTTGTGTTAATTGTGACGTTATGGCCTTTATTCTTCACGAATGACCAGATGAGTTGAAGTCAGCAATTACTGTAGGATTACAGGAAACATGGTTTTATAGCGTACAGCTTTGACATGTTGAGGATAAAAAATGCAGAAGGACTGAGTTCCAGGTTAGTAAATTTAAGAGTACAGATCTGTATCTCCGAAAGCTAAGCTGAGAAGAATGAAACTGATCTAAGACCTAACAAAAGGCCTGCTGTCATACACGTACCCTGAAACTGAGCTAAAAACAATGCCTGCAAAGTGTGCATGCAAACTGTCCAATTTCTGTTCATCTTGAAATGTTCATCATTTTTACTGTCAGTTTCAACCTAGCATAATGAGCAACATTCGCATTTCACGCTACACTCACCAAAACAAAGAAGTTTGGGGCTGCAGCTGCTTTTCACGGCCACTAAAACTACAGCATTTCAAAGTAACACTTTCTATCTGGTGTTTTTGCTACACATAACTGCAAATAGGACAGGTATTTTATATAATAAGCATGCCGCTGCTAGGATTAAAGAATAGGCCATCAAATTAAAATTAGAACATAGCACGAGAAAACGAAATAAGAACAAAGCACATGCTTAACTGTCCAGACTGAAGTGAATCACAAAACAAGGGAGGTAAGTGCTACCACTCAAGTGTTATCCCCCTTGGCTCATAAAATAAAACAGTCAGCATTACCTAATGTTGCTCAGAGTGCAATCATTCCAATTACATTGGAGAAAGAAGCTAATAACAAAACAGTTACAAAACAAAAGTCAATAACTTGCCAAATAACTGGAATCAAAGACAAGGTATGCAAATATTATTTCTAACGATGGCTAAATTTTTGCAGATTTGCACCCTTTATGTGTCTCCACACATAAAATACCAAAGTGGAAACTAAGAAAAAAATAAATAAATAAATAAATACATAAATAAAATCAATTTAACTTTAACTACGTCGTATAGGCGATACGTGGTAAAAGTAACATGAAACATTTACTCCAAATGAGGAGTCCTGTCCATTTGTACCAATATGTGAAATAAACGACTTCCTTTGCATTATTTCAGTTATTCTGCACTGTCAATGCAAATGACTACAAATTTATAAATGAAAATTCCGTGAAAGCTAATATTTGAGCACACTGACCCTCTGAATACATTTACCAGTTAACGTGTACAGTACCAATCCTGTCTACAATATGCTAAACCAAAAAACATCAACTGCACACGCTCCAAGTCAGCGCTGATATAAACTTAAGACTTGGTAACAAGGCTACCAAACAGCTCAACTGCTGGAGACACCCATGAATGCAAAACTTCACCTTGGTATACAAAGTACTGAAACATTTTACCTGAAAACTGAAAAAGAGGCGTTAAGGTCATGAATTTTGTACTTTACACTAACTATAACACGCATACATGGTATCAACAATGGAGTGAGTGAGTGAGTGCCTGGGGTTTAACATCGTACTTAACAATTTTTCAGTCATATGACGACGAAAGAATCATTAGAGTGCATGTAATGTGCCTTCTTGTTGCAGGACGGGTTTCCACCACTCTTTTATCTAGTGCTGCTTCACGGGGACACTTTTACCGGAGGCAAGTAAGCCGCCCCGTCCAAGCCATTATACTGGTACGGGTCAACCAGTATCAGCAATGGAATAGCCCCTCTCGTGCCGTATTTTATGTGCATGCAAACCCTGAGCTCAATACATGCAGCACTTTTTGAGATATTACCCTTTTAATACATTTCAAATCAACACTGATTCTAATAAAGTGAAGGCCATTTACAGTAGGGCAAAGCGCATCAATAATGGAACATACATGTGATAGTCCAGTTACTATGCTTTACCTGTATGCAAAAAATCACAGCTACCATTTCATATAAAATTGTTTTCCCTGTTAACGAATGCCAACACTGACGCTCATGGGTACAACATATGCTATGCCTGTACTTTGTACCGACATGCCAAAAAATGTGCACATTACAAAGACCCAACTGGCTGTAAATCTATATACAAAAAAAAACGACCAAATTTTAAATTTAGCATGTAAGCACAGGTAAATTTATGTCAAACACCAGATGAAGAAGACCGTGCAATTATTCACATGTTTAACTATTCAAAAAGACAAATTTCAACACAAACAAGAAATATGACAGAGAGATCTACATGTAAGTGAGAGGCAGTTCTTGATCCATGTTGCCATGACGATGTGTAGCTCATCAAAAATGTGAAACCAACACCCAAAAGTACCCTGCATAAATTCCGAGCATGCCAAATGACAAAACTCCTTAACCAAATACAAGCCAGAGTGCAATCTGTACTGTACCACCAAGGTATGGTCAAATACACAACAAAATTTTTCATACATGTACGCAACTGAACTTGAATCGAAACGACAAGATCAAAACGTCAAAGATGTAGTCACTGGGTGATGTTCAATACTTAAGACATGTGTATGTGGACCATTCGGACGGCAGCATGCAGAATTTTGGAGGAAAAGAACTGATTTACCTGCAGATCCGTGAACAATAACAGTGTCAGGGTCAGACGAGACCAAACTCATACTGCGTACTAGGCAGCATGAAGATGGGAAATGAACAAGTTATAGGCAGATGTTCATAACAGACAGCAAGAATCAATGTATTCCTAACAAGAAATCACTAGTTAGCGCATGAGAAGAAAAAAGAAAACATTTTTGAAATTCCTTCCTTACTTTTCTTTTCCGAAAAAAAAAAAAAGATCTATTTTCAGTTATCTTTTTTATTTTTGCAACGGATACATTATGTCTAATAATACAAGAAATAAAACCATATGTTAACAGCACAGTATTTCACTTCTGTCTAGATTCATAAATTAATACCCATTTATATTTCCACATTCAAATATATTTTCATCTGTAATAAATTGATTTTAGAATTCTTCAGTTTGGTATACCTGAGGAACTATGAAATGCAGCACTTTCAACACATGTTAACGACATTTTGAACAGTTTGAGTGTGGCATACATAGAACAAATTATGTGAGACCTTACTGCACTTTCTGTCACTTCGTTAAAAATCTTAATAGGCCTGCTCTGAATTACCTCCCTTTTTACCCAACAGCGACTACGACATAACGCAAGACTAGTTTTTGAGGAGTGAAACTACGAAAAGTAGGGCCTCGCCTATTAAAACATGCAGTACGTAGATTATGTCACGACAAGAGATAAAAATGTAAAAAAAAAACATAATATTAACTGTTGAGAGTCCGAGGTTTCGAGATATCTTGAATAAAGTCCATGTTTTTCAGCTTAAACGAGTTCGGCGAAGCTGTCTGTTGTACTTAATCAGAGTCAGGATATTCAAAATTACCTCCAAAATTGATTAGAAAAATACATGATGTATCCCTGGGCTTTCCAACTAAGTTTACAAAATTAAAATCTATCCTAAAACAAGGCCTTAAACCAGTTTATCACGCTTTAACTCCATTAGCAATATAATAATGAGGTCTAACCTGATGACAGTTTACTCCAAAAAAAACACACCTTCTAAACAGGAGAGTAGCCTCAAGGGAGGTAATTCAGTTTACGTTAGACTCACCTGTGTGCTGTAACGTCAGACCAGACAAATCTGAAAAATCACAAAGAAAAGAAGAAATTGGAAAAAATCAGTCAGCGTTGATTCTGTATCTCTTTAACGGTATTTTACAGTTCAGAGCTGAACTACTTCAGCAGATTTTCAGACAGAGCACCAGCAGAAAGTAAACTTTAAACAGGGAAAGCGGAGGAAGTTCCATGCGATGTTCAGGAAAGATTTTTTTTGAAAATGTTGCTCCAAAAGGGTAATCGTGGTACGCATGTCTAGGGCACTAGAGGCATTTGCCAATAAAGTGACGAACATGTAAGGAAGCCCAGTAAAGCCGAAAGCAGAACACTGTGAAGAGTATTAAGGTGTGTCCGAAAGCCACTGAAAAAATGTGCTGAAAGCCCAAAAAAAAAAGTTAAAAAAAAATTAATCCACAATAAGAGGTATGATGAGTTAAAAAAAAAACATTTTTGCTAAGACCACACAGATTGTTCCTGCATACTGCATGAACTTCCTTAACAAAACATTCTGAACAAGAGGACTGACCTATACCAGGGGAAACAACCCTCTCATAGTGATAGGGATTTACGCAGACGCTGTCCTGCTTGAGGTCAAACGCAAACTGGCAGTACTTGACGTGTTTCAGTTCATTCTTATGGAGGTCAGGCCAGCGCCAAATGCGCGCATATATAACATGGGGAAAACCCTTCCTGCCCGCCACCTGAAATGACAGGAAAATGAGAAATGGCATATTATATACAGCACATGTAAACCTTCACACAGCACAGCCACATCACTTCTTCACTCTACATCCTCAGCCTTTTCCACCACTACAGCACTTTTTTCAGAGGAGTGAGTGAGTGAGTGCTTGGAGTTAAACGTCGTGCTCAACAATTTTTCAGTCATATGATCACAAAGGAATCCTTAGAGTGCATGTAATGTGCCTCCTTGTTGCAGGATGGTATTTCCACTGCTCTTTTATCTAACGCCGCTTCACTGAGACACCTTACCGAGGGCAAGTAAGCCACCCTGCCTGAGCCATTATACTAATACGGGTCGACCAGTCGTTGCACTATCCCCTTCACATTGAATGCCAAGCGAGGAAGTTACAACTTCCTCTTAGGTGTGATTCGGCCCAGGATTGACCCTGGATCTACCGCTCCCGAAGCAGACCAGAAGCACTTGTAATAGAAGCCTCTAAATAGACACTTAAATCTTCCTGCGGGCTCTGCCCAGTTTCCTTCCACCATAATTCTGGCCGCCGTGGTATAATTGAAATATTTTATGACATAAAACACCAGTCAAATAAAGAAATATACACTTTGTAAATATACCACATTAGACTACTACCCATGACGAATTCCAAAATAAGAGGGCCTTTTCCAAGAAATATTTCTTTTTTGTTTTTTTTTAAATTTTTATGTTAATTTCTATAAATCCCCATTGTTTTTATTATCAAGTATGGAAAAAAATCTCCTAGCATCTAATCTCAGAGGGTTTGGTTTATACAGTATATTCAACAAAAAAATTTTTAAGGAAGGTCTGAATTCAAAATAATGGTTGTTTGAATCTACATTATGTACTTTTGGGCCTCTGGCTCATGCTGGCTTCCTCTCTGGTCATGTGAGGGAGGGTCTGCCAGCAACCTGCTGGTGGGCGTGGGTGTCGTGTTTAAGAACGTGGAAAGCACGCATGTTAATAAGACTCAGGTATTGAGCTCAGGTTCTCCCCACGTGCAGAGGATGATAAGACGGGGGGGTCCATTGTTGGTTCTTTCGGGGCATATTGGGAGGGCAACCTGGGGATGGTCATGGGTTTCCCCTAGGCTCTGCCTGGTTTCCTCCCACCACAATGCTAACCGCCGTCACATAAGTGAAATATTCTTTAGTACGGCATAAAAGACCAATCAAATAAATAAATAAAATAAATTCTGGGCATATTAAACACCATAAATTACAAAATTCATGAAATAGTGTACTGTAAACGCCTTTTTATTCGCGTCTTACTAACACTGTGGACGAATACCATCTTACCCATCAAAAAAACATGACAAATGTCAAAACAACTTTCTTAGATCAACAGATCTCTGAGAATCAGGCAGGAAGTACAGCACAGTGAGTCATGGGCCAAATTTTAGGTGACAAAGGATTAGTGTCCAGATTTACTTACTGGTTGTACCCATACCCATTTAAACATTACATTACCAAGAGGGCTTCTGAGAAACTTAATAATGAATTTTAATCCACTGAAAATAATAAATTTTCTGCCTTAGCCAATCTCCAGCCGGCCACCAGATACGGCGGTGTGGACTCAGAGGGTCATGTCACAGATGGCCAACCCAAGTCTAGCTGGCCTAAGTAACCTGGGAATTTGTATCCAAACAATGCCATTTTCCAGATGGATTCTAGCTGTATATACTGCCATACCAATCTGAACCCATAGTGGATAATGTTGAAGTTCTGATTTATGACACTGACATCTCTGGCCAGACTTTAGATTCCGAGTTTTCAGACTTTGAATTTAATCTTTTGCCCAGGCATTTCCAACGGCACTGGCATTACTTACTGGTAAGCTATGGCTTTATCCTGTGTTACACTGTACATTTCGTGTGGCCATCTAAAATATAATTTGCTGGGGGTAACACACTCCTATCAGGAAACTAGAAAAAATTTTTCTTTTTATTTTGGATGCTGCAAGAGATAGGGATTTTGAAAAAATCAACATTGAGAGAAAGTGCATAAAAAAGGAAATTCCATCAAAACCCTGGGTGCTGGGTCAGTTAAATGGGCTTGGCCCAAAGATTTGACGCCTTCTGGGCTATCAAACGGCACATAACTTATAGTCAAAAGTTTAATAAAGTCATGACCTGTAGAGATAGTACACACTACATTGTAGCTGATTTCAATCAGCAAAGAGATTAGGCAAAAATTCAAAAGTGGAACAATTGTTCACATGCGCTTGGAAAGAAGCTAATCCGACGTATTTTGTGACAAGAAATCAAATGGTGCAAACCACAATGCTCTCCGACCAATACAAACACAATAATTTATATCCTACAACATTATAAATTGTATAATATTTTTGCGAGCTGGACTAGAGCAAGCATAACGATCTTGTTTTTAATGACCGTCTGACTTACCTGTAACCTGCCGTCCAACGTCCTCTGTATGGTGACACATTTGGAGGGATGAGCTCCGTTTGTTGTAATAGCCGTGATCAAACTGTCCAGCTCATCTCGTTTCTCTTTCAATTTCTTCACAAGACTTTCAATAGCTCTCTTGGCAAAACTTTCACTTTCTCCACCCTGTCTATGACACATCAACGAATGGACGATACTCAGACAGGCATCTGCAGATGTGGGTGCTTGTGACGTCATGATCATATCAGTGCCCCCCTTGGGGCAACGTGCAGGTGTAACTTAGGATTGGCTCAACGTCAGAGATACTGAAACAGTAAACAAGAAATAAGTAAATCGTGAAAAATGGTTTATTTTCTTTTATTTGATTACAGCTCTAAAGCGTAAAGTAAAAGCTAAAATATGAAGTAAGGTCCATCATTCCAGAGAACTGAAAGTTATGCGCAAAAATAATTTTATTTTTTAGATTTTTTTACAGTGTTGCCAGGCATTCAAATATCTGAATGCTACGGTGGGCTTTATGGACCATACTGACGGCACATCACCCTTTTTTTCCTGATTTCCACCAGAATTAAGGTTTTATGATTTTAGTAATCTTTCACTCAAAGGTAAAAAGAGTTATTCCAAAATTCAGTGTCGTGATTAGAGTTTGATAAACTTCCTGTGACGTCGGAGTTCCTAACCTCTGATAGTATGGGCCATAAACCCCCCCCCCCCACAAAAAAAAACACAAATGAACATACATGTATGCATGGTTTTAAGTGGTCTACCTTATTTCTGCCAAAGTCTGAAGAACAACATACTCACATCGTTACTTTTCCAAAAGGCTGGTAAAGAAATGTAATATTCTACTTTCAACACTCCTAATATCTGTCCTAAATTTTAGAGAATTATGGTATTTCGTGCTATTTTGCTTTTTAGAGGCTTTTTTTTTTAAATCAAGAATACTTGATTAATGTAACAATTTTAAGTTTATCTATGTCTTTCAATTCCTGGAGAGATGTTTAATGCCATGCTCACCAATTCTTTTCTCGCATGAGTCCATGGTGGTCAGTTTTATGCGTGGAGGAAACTGTAGAGCCCAGAAGGGAACCCTCACTCTCTGGCAAGTTAATGTTGAACTTTCTCACTTGTGGCACACAAACATGCACACCACTCTGGTGCTACAGAAGGCAAGTCAAACTGCACAAACAGCCCTGTTAGCATTATCGCCCATTATCGCGTATGCCCCATACGCAGAGAGTTAGGATTTTATTTATTTGATTGGTGTTTTACGCCTTACTCAAGAATATTTCACTTATACGACGGCGGCCAGCATTATGGTGGGTGGAAACCGGGCAGAGCCTGGGGGAAAGCCACGACCATCCGCAGGTTGCTGGAAGACCTTCCCACATACGGCTGGAGAGGAAGCCAGCATAAGCTGGTCTTGAACTCAGACGCTGGAAAACTTCATTTCATAAGGCTACTGCACAGGCAACAGATTCCAGCAATCTGCTAGTATTTAATTTTTTACTTATTTAATTGGTGTTTTACACTGTACTCAAGAATATTTCACATACGCAACAGCGGCCAGCATTATGATGGGAGGAAACCAAGCATAAGCCCGGGGGAAACCCACAACCATCCAGAGGTTCTAGCTGCCCGTACACATGACAACCTAGAAGACTCTTGTAAACAGGAGATGAAAACAACACACAGCATCAGCATTATGGTGGCAGGAAACAAAGCAGAGCCTGGGAGAAACCCACAACCATCCAGAGGTTCTAACTGCCCGTACACATGACAACCTAGAAGACTCTTGTAAACAGGAGATGAAAACAACACACAGCATCAGCATTATGGTGGTAGGAAACAAAGCAGAGCCCGGGAGAAACCCACAACCATCCAGAGGTTCTAACTGCCCGTACACATGACAACCTAGAAGACTCTTGTAAACAGGAGATGAAAACAACATACAGCATCAGCATTAGAGCTGCCATGGCCTACTATAGCAAATAGGTCTGAGCAGTAAGATAAAGTCTCAAAGTACACAGTGGAGTCAGTGGACACAGATATAATGTAGATGCCTAGATTTTAATCAACATACTATCAGATAAAATTGGATGAACTCATGATGAAATTAGTGAAGATTCATGTCATTGTATATATTAATTTTTTTTTTTAATCCTTATGCACAAGTACATTTTTAAAATATTGAGATAAGGTATAGGCCAATATTTATTCAACACTGATTCTCAACTGGACAACAATGTATCATTTACTGAACTCCTGCTTCTTATCTAACGATATGAAATGCTATCCTACACTTCTGACTCGGGTACATGCGTCCTTAACCATAGATGTAATGCATTCTGCTGACTGTGGACTTTTCCAAGCTTTCACCAGTCATGCTTCACCAGCACACAACCTGCTAACATGCTTATCATGTTTACTTATCAACTGTAAACAATGAACCCTGTCTGTGTTGTCAGGGACATAATTAGCACTTAGCAATTACAGCATTTCCCCTAAAAATTTGTCCAAAAATGGTACATTTTTAACGGCAATTCAATTAAAAGGGTCATAAAATATTTGTTTTGGCATGTTTGGTGCTGAAAGTTGTCTTGTAACCAAACCCCATGACACATTTCTAAGATGAACAGAACTCTCAGAATTAGGCAGCATGGGTGAGAGGCTTCTGGGTCATTACGCTGCGCTAGCGCGCTAACCGACTGAGCCACGGAGGCCCCTCAAACACAGTAGGCCTGCAGCAAGTCATTGTTAGGCACATTATACATGCATCACATAAAACAAAGCGCATATACCTTCTGTAACTGAGTCAATGACAAGCATGTTTTAGTTTATGAATATATCTGAATTAGTCGATTTCAATAAAATTAACGAATATCCTCATTAGCCATTTTTGATGATATTTCATATGGACATTACCTTCCGAACCAATGTAGGTTTTATAAATTCAGACTCACTCTTTATCAAATTGTCTTTCATATCAGGGTTCCAAAATCTGTTTATCACCACAAGTACCAGTAATTGTTTTTGGTATACAGCTATTGTCTTTCATATCAGGGTTCCAAAATCTGTTTATCACCACAAGTACCAGTAATTGTTTTTGGTATACAGCTATAAATATGCCATATCATAATTCAACTTCAAAATAACATGGCCATATCTAATGCCATTTTTGTTCCTTGCAAAAACATTACGGCTATCAAACTGTTGAGAGCCAAAATGAATCAAGTTGTGTCTTGCAAGTAAATTAAAAAAAATTAAATTCAATACTCGCAAGTAGATTAAACAAAAATATGATGGCTTACCAATAAAAAGTTAAGTTTCCATCCAAATTTCTTCCACCCACAGCACCAAAAGCTCTCTATTAAGGCATCATTTTGAGTTGTATTTTACAAAAAGAGATGTATGCACGGTCACAATTTTAGGATGAGCAACCCTTAATTTTTTTTCTAGGTATCGGCATGGCCCAAAATAATGAAACCACATTTCACGTAACCTAACAACTGAAGATTATTGCCTCTTTACGTCAACATTGTGTTTCATACATGTATATTTATTTATTTATTTATTTGATTGGTGTTTTACGCCGTACTCAAGAATATTTCACTCATGCGACGGCAGCCAGCATTATGGTGGGAGGAAACCGGACAGAGCCCGAGAGAAACCCACGACCATCCGCAGGTTGCTGTCAGACCTACATGTATGTTATAATGGAATCCATCACGGTCTTTATGTACAACAATAGGAGCAAATACTGTCAGGCTGAGTTCACAGCCAGTTTGTGTAAATGTATTCTTGAAGTCAAAACATCCTACTTAACAATTCGACGCAAAAGGAGTCGCTAGGTGTGTGTACATATGTGGTCTTCTTGTGGCTTGACACCTGGTAGTTCCTCCTGATATTTTGTATAGCATGATGTAATAATGAAGTCCACAGCACTATTAAGTACTTGTTGTGGCCTCCATGGCTTAGTTGGTTAGCACGCTAGCGCAGCGTAATGACCCATGAGTCTCTCACCAATGCGGACGCTGTGAGTTCAAGTCCTTCTCACGTTGGCTTCCACACCAGTTGTAGCCCGGGTGAAACCCACGACCATCCGCAGGTTGCTGAGAGACCTTCCCACCTACGACCGGAGAGGAAACCAGCATGAGCTGCACTTCAACTCACAGCAACCGCATTGGTGAGAGACCAATGGGTCATTACTCAGCGCTAGCGCACTAACCAACTGAGCTGTGGGGGCCCCATAGAAACTCAGAATAATTCAACAATTGCCCAAGACGGTTTTTGTTGGTGATGTATAGCTGACAACGGTTAAAACCAAAGTTTCACAGCAATCTGTGGCTAATCATGGCTATGTCACACTGCTGATAACTGATCTCATTTCAAACACAAAGTACACCGCCAGCCCTAAACAAGCATGTAACTGTGATCTAAACCACTAATCTGTGTTAATATAAATCCGCAAATTCTGGCAAAACTATTCCTCCATGCTATTACCACACTAAGGCAGCAAGTAAAAATTGTCAATGACAATCCAGTTTTCCCCTGAATATCAAGTTTCATAATATAAATCATTAATCAATTATTCACAAAATTTTGCCGCACATGGCTGACCTTCTTGAGAATGTAAACAAAGATAAATCTGATTAAATCAGACAAGGCTATTTTAAATCGTTGACATCTCCTTGTCATCGGAAAAAAAATTATGGAGCAACAAGCGTTGACAACAGGCATGTCAAATTGATACAATTTGAAAAGCAAACCTAATAAAACATTTATACGGGTCAAACAACTTATGTAGCATTCACAGACCTCTTTTACACCCCATAAAAAATAAACAGACAAAAAAGCAAAGACTTTCAAATTTGTCAGTGTCGCAGGAAAATCAATTAAGGAAATTCCTTTTCTTAATAACATGATAATAGTTGTCAGTAACATAGAAATTAATTGATAAAGTTTCATTTCGACACATGTATGCATCAAATGTTGGCCTGCTGACAATTACACGGACACCCGCAAGCCATTTTACCCCCTCTTGAAAGTCAATACTTCATTTCTTTTTACCAGAAACTGACACAACAGGTTGGATTATCATGAAAGATAACTGAAATAATAACCATGGAAAATGAAAACTGTTCTGCTGCCTGCCCCAATTTCCAGTAATATTCTGAAAGGAAACAAGGAATCGAATGCCATTGGCCTTAATGACATTCCTCTCAAATCAGCTGTCAGCATTTGACACTAAAAAATAAAAAGATTATTTAAGTTGACAACAGTCGCAGATAAGACTGAACTAAAGGAACATGTGATCACAGACTTTAGTGTCTACAGGTCTCGACGTCTGGCAATCGTGTGGTCTCTGGGCACATAAATCTTTTATGGACCAGACAGTAAGGGGAGACAACCCCCGAAGTACTAATATTAGACGGCTGCGTATGGCGACAGCAAGTCTGCGACATTGTCATTTCATCTTGTGCTGTAGCATTCTACAATTTCGGCAGACATTGGGAAGATCGCAATGGCTGGGGACCAGATATACACAGCACAGAGACAGATTTTCCCAAAATTACAGCAACTGCAGCTTTTACAGACTTCACATTCGATAATTTCTTTCGACCACGCGATCGTCAACGACATCTCATGTACCGAACCCACTGTCAGTGGAAATCGAATAAAAATACTTCCCGACATGCAGTGGCATTAAACTTTCGTCGTATGGTGTCCTAAAGGTTCTAAGTATAAGAATCGAATCCCAGACTTACCCTCAGAAGGCCTCAAACCTCCAAAATTCGATAAAATTCACCCAAACAGTAACTCCATTTTCTGGCGCGAGTGAAATCAAAATAGGAGTTTGCGCATGTCCGCGAATGTCTTATGAGGTCTTCCGGGATGAGGCTCCATAGTGAGGGGGTCAGGATCTGATGTACTTTTAGCACCTGAAGCAGCTGGCAGCTCCGATCGCAGTACTGTTTGCATTAATTTGTATTCTGCAGTTTTCCAGAGCAAATAAATAGATTAATTAATTAATTAAAATCGGGGAAAAAAAGAAAAAAAGAAGCAACAACAAAAATCAGATAGGCTCGTTTTACTAACACGAATTGATCAACTTTAAAAGAAAAAAAAACTTATACAGCGGTAATGAAATTGAATAGACACTTCTACACTTTTCACCCTTTTAGTGGCATTCATTACTGACGGCCATTGTATAACTTAAACATTCTTGAGTAAGAAGGCGTCAAACAGCAATTCAAGTCAAAAAGAAAATAAATAAAAATATGTATTGATATTCACTGAGAACCGGGTATCAGTTAATTTGTGAAATAAATTCATCAACTTCCTTTGATTTTGGACAATTTGGTTTGGTTTGTTTACACAGTTATCATCAAGAATACATGTATAATGAACTGATTTATATGGGATTGAAAATGAGCTAACTGTTGAATGGAAGAGCCTGTAAACTAACGAAGTTGGAAAGGGAATGGACGTATTTATTTATTCATTTATTTATTTGTTTATTTATTTATTTATCTGATTGGTGTTTTACGCCGCACTCAAGAATATTTCACTTATACGACGGTGGCCAGCATTATGGTGGGGGAATCCGGGCAGAGCCTGGGGGAAATCCACGACCATCCGCAGGTTGCTGAAAGACCTTCCCACATACGGCCAAAAAGGAAGCCAGCATGAACTGGACTTGAACTCAGTCACCGCAGGAATGGACGTATAACGATGAGTAAATGTGTTAGTAGTCCGTATGCATGACTTTTTTTTTCATTTCATGTAAAATTATGTGCTATGACACCATAGAATTCAATCATTTTTATTTATGGGGTAATAAAATAAGTGCCGTGGATAAATAATAAAATTCTTTTTGGAAGTCGTTCCATTGACTATGGCTGATCATTTTCAATTTTTTTTTTTACCTTAAATATTTATTACATGTTTTCCAGAGCATATATAACTGCACTCTAACAAAGCGAGTCGACCCCAACTGGCTGTTGGATAGTTAATGGAGTTGGTAGATATCCTAAGTTGTATGTTCCAGTCTAATTCGAACAATTAAGTATTTTCGTGTGTCTCGATTTATCAGTGTGGGGAATCATATGTATTCAATGCATAGGATATTACAGATTGATAGGACATACAATTTTACCAACACGTCGATTATAACGTTTTTAGCTTTTAGGTTGAAAAAAAAACAACAACAAAAAAACATGTCAGTTTAACAGCAATGTCATGGGGTACATTTGGGTTATATCAGATAGACTTTGTCCAGCTTTTCCCACGAATTCAAGCTATACAACATGTCCGCCAGTGTTCACACTAAAGCTGTAATGATTATATTTACGTTGGCAAATCATGAAAATGGCTAATCCGGGTTGGTCTAAAAAAAAAAGCAAATCTGACCAAACTATGATGCTTATGCATGCGCACTAAAATTCTGTATATCGATGACATCCATGAACAATGTCAGTGGATGGATCCAACGTATCCGGTGCCGCACCACCCCTTCTCATGACGTTACTTTTCATTCCATTCCCAGGGAAGACAGTTGTGATGTCATGACAATACTGTTTATGATTGGCCAATTGCGTGTTCTTGATTGACAGTTCTGAAAGTTCGTATGCATGTGTAGGCCTATATCCTGGAGCCGGTAAATCTATCTAGGGAAAACAAAATGCTCTGGAAAAAAGAATCATTCAGTGAAGTCTGCTGCACAGGGCCTACTGAGAAAAAAGAATACAGAAATATTTATTTATTCATTAATATAAAGATTTGATCTAAGGCATTCTTGCTAACTCTATATCTGCCCGGTTGCCTATACAGTTCTACTTGTATATAAACCTGGCAATCTCCATGCTAAAGTTATTGTGAACTTATATGTATATAGTATATGCACCACCAAATGTATATACTACTGTACCACGAGTCCAAAACAAATACACATATTCCTCTACTTCACTTCATGCTGGCTTCTTCTAATTCAGTACATGCTGACGTTTTCTTATTCAGTTCATGCCGGCTTCTTCTAATTCATTTCATGTTGGCTTCCTCTAATTCAGTTTACACTGGCTTCTTCTAATTCAGTTCATGCTCGCTTCTTCTAATTCAGTTCATGCTGGCTTCCTCTAATTCAGTTCATGCTGGCTTCTTCTAATTCAGTTCATGCTGACTTCCTCTAATTCAGTTCATGCTGACTTCTTCTAATTCAGTTCATGCCGGCTTCTTCTAATTCATTCCATGTTGGCTTCCCCTAATTCAGTTTACACTGGTTTCTTCTAATTCAGTTCATGCTCGCTTCTTCTAATTCAGTTCATGCTGACTTCTTTTACCATCGTTTCATGCTGGCTTCCTCTAATTCAGTTCATGCTGACTTCCTTCAATTCAATTCATGCTGGCTTCTTCTACGATCGTTTCATGCTTGCTTCCTCTAATTTTGTTCATACTGGCATCTTCTAATTCAGTTTATGCTGGCTTCTTCTAATTCAGTTCATGCCGGCTTCTTCTAATTCACTTTATACTGGCTTCTTCTAATTCAGTTCATGCCGGCTTCTTCTAATTCAGTTCATGTTGCTTCCTCTAATTCATTTCATGTTGGCTTCTTCTAATTCAGTTCATGCTGACTTCTTCTAATTCAGTTCATGCTGACTTCTTCTAATTCAGTTCATGCCGGCTTCTTCTAATTCAGTTCATGTTGGCTTCCTCTAATTCATTTCATGTTGGCTTCTTCTAATTCAGTTCATGCTGACTTCCTTTAATTCAGTTCATGCTGACTTCCTCTAATTCACTTCATGCTGGCTTCTTCTAATTCAGTTCATGCTGAATTCTTCTTATTCAGTTCATGTTGGCTTCCTCTAATTCAGTTTATGTTGGCTTCTTCTAATTCAGTTCAAGCTGACTTCCTCTAATTCAGTTCATGCTGACTTCTTCTAATTCACTTCATGCTGGCTTCTTCTAACTCATTTCATGTTGGCTTCTTCTAATTCAGTTTACACTGGCTTCTTCTAATTCAGTTCATGCTGACTTCCTCTAATTCAGTTTATGCTGACTTCTTCTAATTCAGTTCATGCCGGCTTCTTCTAATTCTTTTCATGTTGGCTTCCTCTAATTCAGTTTACTCTGGCTTCTTCTAATTCAGTTCATGCTGACTTCTCTACGATCGTTTCACGTTGGCTTCCTCTAATTCAGTTTATGCTGGCTTCCTCTAATTCAGTTCATGCTGACTTCCTCCAATTCAATTCATGCTGGCTTCTTCTACGATCGTTTCATGCTGACTTCCTCTAATTCAGTTCATGCTGGCATCTTCTAATTCAGTTCATGCTGGCATCTTCTAATTCAGTTCATGCTGGCTTCCTCTAATTCAGTTCATGCTGACTTCCTCCAATTCAATTCATGCTGGCTTCTTCTACGATCGTTTCATGCTGACTTCCTCTAATTCTGTTCATGCTGACATCTTCTAATTTAATTAATGATGGCTTCCTCCCCGATCGTACATGTACATGCGAAGGTCTTTCGGCAACCTACTGATGGTCATGGGTTTCTCTCTGACCGATTTCCTCCAACCATAAAGCTGACCGCTGTCATATAGTGAAATAGGTCTTGAATAAGGTGTTACATATTAATCAAATAAATAAATCAAAGATAAATAAGGCCACATAGTGCAATGAAATCCAAACTCCAAACACTGAAGAAAATATCATTTTGACTCAATATTTCGTCTCGCTGTGCTTAAACTTACATATGTACGTATATTTGAACGAATGAACGAATCGAAATACTGAGTCAATACATACGAAATGCGAGTCAACATTCGGACTATCAGTGCATTCCCGTGTAATGGCGGCTTGGCTCAAAGCTGACTTGACCCTTGTTATTGTGCAAAGAATAGACAAAAAAAATTGATCTGTTAAATTTAACAATGTATGTTACCTGAGTGATTCTAGAATATATTCTTTTATTGCAGCAGATTATTCTGTTAAGTATAACGTCCATATTCTGTTAATTCAACATAACCATTCTATTAGACTAACAGAAATATGACACAGCATTGTGTTTTAAAGAATACAGGCGCCTGCGTGGCTGAGTTGGTTAGCACGCTAGCGCAGCGTGATGACCCAGAGGGCTCTCACCAATGCGGTCTCTGTGAGTTGTAGTCCAGCTCATGCTAACTTCCTCTCCGGCCGTTAGTGGGAAGGTCTTCCAGCAACGTCGTGGGTTTCCTCCGGGCTCTATCCGGTTTCTCCCCACCATAATGCTGGCCGCCGTCGTATAAGTGAAATATTCTTGAGTACGGCGTAAAACACCAATCAAATAAATATATAAAAATAAAAGAAAGGATTCAAACATCACTTAGACAACAAACATAAATTTAACAGAATAATGTTTTTAGCGATCCAGTTTACATACTACAGACTTTTTCGCAAATACAGGGATGAACAATACCCTGCATAGATTAGGACCGGGTCACAAAAGGTTGGAATGGTCACCCATTGTGTTGGTTGCTTTACAATACGAATCAACAGCATTGTACATGTGTATTTACTATAGCCAAAGTCTAGCTAATGCTGGCTTCCTCTCCGATCGTACGTGGGAAGGTTTGTCGGCAACCTGCGGATGGTCTTGGGTTTCCCCCCGGGCTTTGCCCGGTTTCCACCCACCATAATGCTGGCCGTAGTCGTATAGGTGAAATATTCTTGAGTACGACGTAAAACAACAATCAAATAAATAAATAAATAAATATTATAGCCAGAAGGTTGTGCTGAACAGCCTTTAGTATCTGTTTTATCCCTCCGGTCCACCTTTATACAACTGCATACACGCTCAACGCGGATGCAAGCGGAGCTATATACAGCGGCGTGTAACATTTTCCCATCGTACATTAATGTGTCGTGCGATATTTTGTACGTCGCTATTAACGTACCATTGTCCTGTATGTGCGGTATCGTACAAATACGATATCTTTGAGAGGGTGGCCCCACGATACAATACAAGTACAATAAAACCAAATCGCAAGTCATTTATAAAAGCTGTTCTGGAAACGCTGGACTGGATGTCCGTGTAGAGTCGCGCTCGTGACTCATCCCATACTGCATGTATATGACAGAGAACATCCGGCGCTGTCATATCGAGCCAAATGCAGCTGGTATGCAGAAAATGAATGATGGATCACGGCATGGCATTTCGATTATGTCAAATTAGATGAGCTTCAATGATAAACAGACGCTTAGTAATCAGAACGGTTTCTCCATTGTATATAGCCCAATGCTTCCATGTTTTATATAGTGCTCTCCAAAAAATAATCCGTTAAATCTATAACAGAAAGTCTGTTGTCTGAGTGATGCTATGATGTATTTTGTTATTACAGTGTGTTATTCTTTCGTTGCAACAGATAATTCTCTTAAATATTCACATATTCTATTAATTTAAGGTAAAGGTTGTATCAGACTAACAGGATACGATGTTTTAATATATAGCACACCATGTTATAATTACACTACGTTGTAATTGTAACAGAATATACATTCTAGCGCCTTGGCTCAGTTGGTTAGCGCGCTATCGCAGCGTAATGACCCAGGAGCCTCTCACCAACGCGGTCGCTGTGAGTTCAAGTCCAGCTCATGCTGGCTTCCTCTCCGGTCTAAAGTGGGAAGGTTCGACAGAAACCTGCAGATGGCCGTGGGTTTCCCCCGGGCTGTGCCCGTTTTCCTCCCACCATATTCCTGGCCGCCGTCGTATAAGTGAAACATTCTCGAGTAAGGCGTAAAACGCCAATCAAATAAATAAATAAATATACATTCTAGCATCACTCCAGCTCGACCATGCTTGCCTCCTCTCCGGGCGTACGAGTGAAGGTCTGTCAGCAACCTGCATGCGGATGGTCGTGGGTGTCTTATATATCCAGACATACATCTTCCCATCACTCAGACAACAGAGTTTCTTTTGAAATAAACAGTTTCTTTTTTTGAGTATAGGTACATCAACGCAGTGCAACAAATAGGACTGTTATATTAAGCCACGATCTCTGGATGACTGCGTTGACCTTTTCAGCCAGTCAGCAACGTGCTTGGGGTTTAATGTCGTACATAACAATTATTCAGTCATATGACAACGAAGGAATCCTTAGAGTGCATGTAATGTGCCTCCTTGTTGCAGGACGGATTTCCACCGCTCTTTTATCTAGTGCTGCTTCACTGAGACGCCATACCGGAGGCAAGTAAGCCGCACCACCTGAGCAATTTTACGGATGCAAGTCAACCAGTCGTTGCACTGTCCCCATCAGTCTGAAAACGAAGCGAGGAAGGTACAAGTTCCTCTTTTAAAGTCTTAGGTGTGACCCGACCCAGGATTGACCGCCTGCGAAGCGGACGCTCTACCAACTTTGCTTTACCGGTACTGGATTTCTTTGGCAAAAGACCAATATTACCTAATCATGCGAACTTTCTGTATTGACCAAAAATGAATAGCTCAAACTGTTATACCTTTCAATGAATATCACACCCCTATACATGCACCGTTTATGGTATTAAAATGATCATAAAACTGGAATATAACGCCCCCACCCCCCTCGTGCCTTTAGAGATTTTCCTAATTTTTTAACCGAATTTCAGTAAACATGCATGCGCACGTGACGTTCCTGCTTTCCATACTGTTACAGAATGTCAAAGCGACATTTGAGGAATATTTATTTCTGGGATCAATTGAATATGGGTCACGACGTGTTTCATACTCAGTGGTGGCCGCTGGAAAGCTGGTTTGACGAGACTACTTTTTTGTGGTTTCGGAAGAAGTTCCCGTGCCAGCCAGTTCCGGTGAATTTGTACATAGGACGGGAAAGAAGCAGAACTTCAAAGGCGTATATTGGGCTCTGCAGGAACTGTGTTATAGATATTTTATCAACTGTGTATATATTAAGACTCCCTGTGTTACCTCCAGTAAAAGATATCAGAAATTCGACCTTTTCGGTGAGTTTTACTTGTTGCTAAACTGTATATCTGTAGAACAGCAAAACGGACTTACACAGTGCCCAGATTTCAACACCATTTATGACAGTGGTTTCATATACTCTATATTTTATTCTGTCCAACTGTGAGCTAAGTAGTCGTCCCGGTTGCTGAAAAGTCCAATTTTTAAAAAGTACTAGCTTAGCTGGCAGCTATTTTGGCCTGTCAACATTCAGTTTTAGGGCTGACCCTGTTATGCTGAAGGTCGATTACTGGTAGTGACGTGTGGCCCGTGGTATACAAAGCCGGGACAACCCAACCAGGCATCGCTGTTTGTTAATTTGCTTACTTGTGTACTTTGTTTACCACGCTTGTCCGCCTGAACCAGATATAAACACTTGTATATAAGCGACCTTCCCCGTAATCATTTTATAAGCACCCAGATGTATATTTATGCATGAAGTGACTATATGTAGTATAAACGCCACACACAGCAGACATTACAGCTTCCCCGAGGATCACAGGTAATTTAGGGTGTAACTTGACACATCTTAGCCAGCAGGACAGATACATAGACAACCTGAAGGAGCAGATAAGTAGAGGCTGTCCACTGTAGAAGTGGGTTAGTGTCGACACTAACCCACTTCTACAGTGGACAGCTTACATATCTGTCTTAGGTTGTCTTTGTATTGTACAGTTGCGATAGCAGAAGCCCTGTATCTGTGTAGACATGTACATGTATGTCACATTTCTGGTGCGCAACCAAGTCAGCACTTACAGTTTAAACAACGATTTAAACATTGTGTGTTTTATCAGTCTTAGTCGCACGATACAGCGGCACTGTTGTACTTTGTACTCCTGTGGTTCCTCACAATAACACAATAAAACACTGGAAGGTAAAAGAGGTTGACCTCTTACAAGTTTTTTCAGATAGAGAAACTTTAGACATTCGCCCTGATTATCATATTATGTCTGGTTCTCTTCACTACCACTGTAGTCCAGACGTTTGACTCGATTATCATACAGGGCCATGCTTCCTTCAATTAACTTACACCTGAAGTCCCACCATTTCTGTTGAAGGTGTTTGTTAATTGGCTGGTCTTACCTTTAAATCAGCAGACTCTCATTTTCACACACCAATCTGCTATCCATGGATGGAGCTGTATAAAGGTGTGCAAACACGTCTGGCCAAATTGGCTTGACCAGATGTTTGTCAAAAAAATGTCTGATACATGATAATTGCCAGAATCGTCAAATGTCTAACTAAGTAGTTATTTCCTCTCAGGGAAGCGAGGTGCTCAAACTCTCATATACCATATGTATAGTAATGCTTCTTCAGCAATAGCGACAAAAAATACTGTACCCCATATGTTGTTGGAAGATGGAGACTGTGTAGTGCGTTGAAGTTTTATATTTTCGTAAATGGGGAGGACCTGTATTGGTACCAGTCTAAGTAATTATCTGGTTTTATTTCAGTGAAAAACCGAGCGTGTAATGGCTGAAAGCAAGGAAAATCGTGAAGAGGTTCTCACATGTCCGATATGTGTAGAAACATTCCGGAGACCAGTAACGTTACCTTGTCAGCACAGTTTTTGCAGGGAGTGTATTGGTGTGTATGCTGACAAGTCTAAACCTGGACAGGCAGATGGGGTCTCCTGTAGCACGGGGAGTGAGGGTGTTCACCAGCTGATCTCATGCCCTGTATGTCGGACACCAACCAGTCTGGGGAGAGAAGGTGTGGCTGGTCTGCCTCTCAACTTTCATCTGACAGAAATAGTGGAGAGGTTCTCTTCTGCTCTGGAGGCTGAGGATGACATCCCTTATTGTTCTCTGTGTGAGGATGATAATCAGGCTAAAGCTGTCAAGTTTTGTACCGACTGTTGTTTTCTGTATTGTAAAGACTGTCTGGTTTCTTGTCATCCCATGAGGGGGGCTATGAAACGTCACCGGCTGATTTCGTCCGTGGAGTACCTCTCACAGGAAACCTCACAGCGACAGACCAGCAGCAGGGATGAACAGTCAAGTCAGCAAGCGTCATGTGCGAGACATGGTCAGCCATTTGGCTTGTACTGTATCCCATGCCGGATGGTGATCTGTATGGGGTGTGTGGTTGACCATGCGGCACATGCTATGCGGGATATACCATCTGCAGCTGAATATTGACAAGGTAATGCGAAAAAGACACTTGTATATCAGCCAACAACCAAATGGATGTTCTGAGTTATTAATTGTAAGGTCAGTTTCCAACACAATGATTATTACGAACCACGAAAAACTAAGAAATTGTGTAAGTTCAAAATTACTTTGGAATGATGCAAAGTAGTAAACAGTTTTCAATGATGTTAGAAAGACGCAAGAATGTTCTAAGCGAATGACTTAAATCACAATCTAAATCGTGCACCACGCTAGTATATAGGTCTATAATCAATATAAATATGTCATGATTTGGAACTATATATTGACCATAGTTTGTAATCTATGGTGAAGAATGGGGCTTTTTGTCTTGTACTGTAATGAGTCGCTTAAAAAGTGGATTTTGTAATGTAGCATCTTTTCCATTACAGCCAGCTTTTTTGAACAAGACTAGTGAACTTGAGAAAGTGCTACAAGAAACTAAAGAATCACTGTCAGGAGTTACAAGGCTGTACAATAAGATACAGGTTGGTAGTTTTGATGACACTTGGTCAACTTGTGATTTATTGCATACTTGGTGACTCATTTTGCGCATGTAAATTATTGCTATCATTCGCAGATCCAGAAAACATACAGCTGTTAATTATCTAGTCTTGATACATCTCTATTCTGTCACATATTATATATGTGTAGATTACATTTAAAGAGTTAAACTGAACAGCGACGATTTTTTAACAAGAACTTAAAAAGAGTAATGCACTGACTGATGCGGGGATTCATTTGCATGAGGTCTATTTACCTCTTTCTGATTTATCTAATTAGACTATCATATCATTATTATGACTCTCTTTTCAGTGACACGCATGCGATATGCCCACCTCTGGCAACTCCACTAGATACATCATCGCCGAACATACGCTGTCATAATATCTATATTGTATATACGTACTCCACATATGTGATGGGGACCGGCCCCAATAGCTCAGTTGGTTGAGCGTCCGCTTCAAGTCACACCATAGAATTTAAAAGAGAAAGTCGTAATTTCTTCGCTTGGCATTTAGCATGAAGGGGATAGTGCAACAACTGATTGACCGGTATCAGTATAATGGCTCAGGGGAGGCGGCTTACTTGCCTTCAGTAAGGCACTAGATAAAAGAGCGGTGGATATCCGTCCCGCAACAATGAGGCACATTACATGCGCTCTAAGGATATCTTCGTCATCATATGACTGAAAAATTGTTAAGTACAACGTTAAATCCCAAGCACTCGCTCACTCATATGCGATGGGCGACACCTGGGATTAATAGACATTTCTTAATCCCAGGGTGACACTCTTGGTATTTGAACCAAAACACAGGTGATCTCCACAGCTTAAAGGTTGCACCATATCACCCTGCTAGAGCACCAGTTGTAATATTGAACCAACAACGTTTATGAGTCAACACTTGAACACCGATGGACTAAAATGAAATCCCCTCCAGCCAGGAAGTACATTGTAGATACAGTTGTGTATAACCTCTTGAACACACCTGTAATGGTCTGGATGAGATAATAAACGTTATTTCTGTTTGTCAGG
This sequence comes from Liolophura sinensis, assembly GCF_032854445.1. Lineage (NCBI taxonomy): Eukaryota > Metazoa > Mollusca > Polyplacophora > Chitonida > Chitonidae > Liolophura > Liolophura sinensis. Next base: position 9,867,155 of record NC_088296.1, on the reverse strand, counting down.
AAACTCAGGAACTTCACACTCAAGAGGTAGAAAGGGCTCATTGTGCAGCCTTGGAAGCCTTACAAGCTGGAAACAACAGTCCTTAGATGACATAAAAACCCGCTATTCACAGTGGAGTGTGGAGTGTAGTGCTATACTCAAACATTTCCAGCTACAGGCGCAGGAAATGGAGAGGATGGTACAGGCTTCCAAGGATTTATTGGCGTCAATGGACGTCGAGTTTTTACAGGTAAGTCAAACATGCACAATCTCTAACATTGGTTCTGCTGCCTCAATTCCAGTTAAATACTTCAACTAACAACACAGGACAACCTGTCAATAATTTGTCAGCTCCAGAGAACATATGTAGTTTTCTTACATGTATGGGCTGTAGATATCTTGGTTCTGATCACTCAATTGTAAACAAATGTGCTGTGTATGTTGAGTATGTACACAGAGGTGTCTCATTTACCATTGTCACATTATTGAACCTTCTTCATACAATGACACTAATGAACAGTGATCAGGTGTTCAAATCCATCTCATGCTGCCAGGTCTTCTGAAGTTTTAGGTCCAGGGTTCAACTGCTTCACTTTGTTCAGTGGTTCTTTCCTGTCGTTGTCCGTTTTTTTCTACCCATAAACATAACCGCTCTGCGATTAGACTAATAAACAACTCCACGATCCTTTATATGTAATATTAAAAAAGAGTTCATTGTTTGATGTTTTTTTGAAAACAACGTGCGAACACGAACAGCAGTAAAGTCCATATCAGTGTTTAAAACTATAAACCATACAGACAACCATATCTCAGTTGATGTTTGTAGTGGTGAAAGTAAAGTATTACATTGCTTTATCAGCCTTTTGAAAAAGTAAAGGTATGAGTATGTTGTTCATTGGATGGTTTAACCATGTGAGGATAAAGAAACTCAATATTCCTGCCAGGATTACAGATATATTGGCTAAAATGAGTAGACCAGGTGACCCAGATTTTAGAAGGAATAGAGTAGCTAAAGAATCTTCGTTTTGGTTAGCATGGTTACATGATTTTATATGTATGCTCAATTCTGTTTGTTGACAGGGATCCACGGACTTCACCAAAACGTATGTATAAATGTGTTATACCTCTCTAGGTTTGTTATACATGTGCACATGACTGTTGTTAGCAGATGTGTTTCTGTAACACTGAGTACCAGCACTGTAGTTGTCCAAAACATGACCCAAGTGTAAAATATATCTAGTGTTCAAACATACACTTGCTCGGACAAATCAGACCTAACCTGCTAGGTATATCATGACATTTTCATAACTGTGTGGTACACAGGATTACCACACAACTGTGTGTCTTTGTTTTCTCTCCTCTTCTCACAGAATTGATGACCAGCTGAATGAGATAAGAGCAGACCTGGTGAAACATGAGGTCAGCAGAAAGAAGCTTCTAGATTCTATACAACATGACCAAGTTGTTCCTAGACAGGTGACTGTAAAAGAGACAGTGCAAGAACGTCAGGATTTAGAAGCAGCAGTCGGTGGACCAGTGTCACCCCTGCGTGTTACAAGTAGGTTCTTATATGTATAAAAGGTGTACAATAGGGTGTGCTCAGAGGACATGAACAACTGTTGGGTTTACGCTAGTATGTGCATCAAAGACACAAATATAAAGTGGAGAAGACGCAGAGTTGTGTGTGTGCAAAACATACAGTAGACAGTGTTAAGAAGAAAACAAATCGATATGAGCTGTAGCAAAGCAGGGCACACCCAGAAAAAGAACAGTATTCCAAGAGTAACAAAAATGAGAAGAGTTTACAAAGAGCACAGATAGTGTGAGGTGTACATTAGGGTGTGAACAAAAGAGAAACTGATGTCAGGCTTACAGTAGGGTGTGGGCAAAAGACACAGAGTAATGCGGTGTACAATAGGGTGTACACAGAAGACACAAACTGATGTGAGGCATGCATTAGGGTGTGCACAAACATAAACTTATGTCCGGCATTAATTAAGGTGTCCACAACAGACACATACTAATCAGAGGTATGCATTAGAGTGGGCAAAACAGATACAAACTAATGTGAAGCATGAAATAGGGTGGGCAAAACAGATACAAACTAATTTGAGGTATGCAGTAAGGTGTGCACATAGGATGTAAACTAATGTGAGGTATACAGTAGGGTGTGCCCAGAAGACACAGACTAATGTGAGGTATACAGTAGGGTGTGCACAGAGAACACAAACTAATGTGAGGCATAAAATAGTGTATGATACTTGTCAAGTGTACACTGGGCTAAGAACTCAAAAAGAATTCAGTAGTCTGTCCTAAGAAATAAAAAGCCATTGTAAGCTATATACAGAATGATTTGCTCATAAATAAATAAAAATGTAGTGTATACAACATTATGGTTTTTTGTGTTTCGAAAAAAGGTAAATACATTGCAAAGTTATATATCAGCACATGTACAGTTAGAACAGGACACATAGGAGTGTACCCTTCGGTGTCTGTGTGATATTTAGCTGATGTGTAAAATCCGCAGATGTGCTATTAGAACAGGAGAGATGGCAGTGTATCCCCCAGTGTCAGGGTTATATTTACTGTACAAATTAGTAAGTGCACTCTTAGAGTAGGACAGATGACAGTGTATCCGTCAATGTCTGGGTGATATTTACCTCATGTTTGCACATCAGCAAGTCCACTGTTAGAACAGGACAGATGGAAGTGTATCTGTCAATGTCTGGGTGATATTGACCTCATGTTTGCAAATCAGCATGTCCACTGTTAGAACAGGACACATGGCAGGGTACCCCTGAGTGTCTGGGTGATATTTACCTTATGTTTGGACATCAGCAGGTGTATTGTTAATACAGAACAGATAACATACTGTACACCTGTATGAGTGATAGTTACCTCATGATTGTGTCAGGTGTAGTGTTAACACAGAACAGATAACATACTGTACACCTGTATGAGTGATAATTACCTCATGATTGTGTACAAATCAGCAGGTGTAGTGTTAACACAGAACAGATAACATACTGTACACCTGTATGAGTGAGATTTACCTCATTATTGTGTACAAATCAGCAAGTGCACTGTTAGAACAGGACACATGTCAGGGTACCTCTCACTGTCTGGGTGATATATATATCATGTGTACAAATCAGCAAGTGCACTGTTAGAACAGGACGCATGGCAGGGTACCTCTCACTGTCTGGGTGATATTATCCTCATGTACAAATCAGTAAGTGCACTGTTAGAACAGGACACATGTCAGGGTACCTCTCACTGTCTGGGTGATATTTACCTCATGTACAAATCAGCAAGTGCACTGTTAGAACAGGATACATGACAGGGTACCTCTCACTGTCTGGGTGATATATACATCATGTGTACAAATCAGCAAGTGCACTGTTAGAACAGGACACATGTCAGGGTACCTCTCACTGTCTGGGTGATATTTACCTCATGTACAAATCAGCAAGTGCACTGTTAGAACAGGACACATGACAGGGTACCTCTCACTGTCTGGGTGATATATACATCATGTGTACAAATCAGCAAGTGCACTGTTAGAACAGGACACATGTCAGGGTACCTCTCACTGTCTGGGTGATATATACATCATGTGTACAAATCAGCAAGTGCACTGTTAGAACAGGACACATGTCAGGGTACCTCTCACTGTCTGGGTGATATATACATCATGTGTACAAATCAGCAAGTGCACTGTTAGAACAGGACACATGTCAGGGTACCTCTCACTGTCTGGGTGATATATACATCATGTGTACAAATCAGCAAGTGCACTGTTAGAACAGGACACATGTCAGGGTACCTCTCACTGTCTGGGTGATATATACATCATGTGTACAAATCAGCAAGTGCACTGTTAGAACAGGACACATGGCAGGGTACCTCTCACTGTCTGGGTGATATATACATCATGCGTACAAATCAGCAAGTGCACAAACCAATGTGAGGTATTCAGTAGGGTGTGTACAGAAGACACAGACTAATGTGAGGTATACAGTAGGGTGTGTACAGAAGACACAGACTAATGTGAGGTATACAGTAGGGTGTGTACAGAAGACACAAACTAATGTGAGGTATACAGTAGGGTGTGTACAGAGGACACAGACTAAAGTGAGGTGTACAGTAGGATGTGTACAGAAGACACAGACTAAAGTGATTTGTACAGTAGGGTGTGTACAGAAGACAGACTAAAGTGAGGTGTACAGTAGGATGTGTACAGAAGACACAGACTAAAGTGATTTGTACAGTAGGGTGTGTACAGAAGACACAGACTAAAGTGAGGTGTACAGTAGGGTGTGTACAGAAGACACAAACTAATGTGAGGTATACAGTAGGATGTGTACAGAAGATACAAACTAATGTGAGGTATACAGTAGGGTGTGTGCAGAAGACACAAACTAATGTGAGGCATACAGTAGGGTGTGTACAAAAGACACAAACTAATGTGAGGTGTACAGTAGGGTATGTACAGAAGACACAGACTAATGTGAGGTATACAGTAGGATGTGTACAGAAGATACAAACTAATGTGAGGTATACAGTAGGGTGTGTGCAGAAGACACAGACTAATGTGAGGTATACAGTAGGGTGTGTACAAAAGACACAAACTAATGTGAGGTGTACAGTAGGGTATGTACAGAGGACACAAACTAATGTGAGGTGTACAGCAGGGTGTGTACAGAAGATACAGACTAATGTGAGGTATACAGTAGGATGTGTACAGAAGATACAAAATAATGTGAGGTATACAGTAGGGTGTGTACAGAGGACACAAAATAATGTGAGGTGTACAGTAGGGTATGTACAGAAGACACAAACTAATGTGAAGTGTACAGTAGGGTGTGTACAGAGGACACAAAATAATGTGAGGTATACAGTAGGATGTGTACTAATATGAGACAGATGAAAGTGTTCCCATCAGTGTCCAGGTGATATTTACCTCATGTGACAAGTCAACAAGTGCAATGTTAGAACAGAACACTTGGCAGGGCACCCCTCAGTGTCTGGGTGATATTTACCTCATGTTTGCAAATCAGCAGGTGTAGTGTTAATACAGAACAGATAACATATTGTATCCGTGAGTATCTGAGTGAGATTTACCTCATGAGTGTGGGTGTACTGTTAGAAGAGCACAGATAACACAGTGTACCCTTCGGTGAAATAGAAAGAAAGTAACTCCAAGTATTGAAGTGATAATATAAGTCTATATTTCTATCACTATGTTTGTGCCATCATCAGGAAATATACTCTGTCAAAAAAGAAACGCAACCCCTGTCCTCGGATATCAAAAATTCGTTCGAATAAAGTTATTGCTTCCAAACTAAATTTTAGCCAAATGTAATGAAATTATACACGTTTTTAATGAAGATTACCATCCAAACAACTGCCTTTTCTCTCCTAAGTGTATTTTATTGCTTATGACGTCACAACGCATGATCTGACCCTGTTGACGTCGCACACAGAACCATTCACATGCAAATCATGTCAATGGCAGTTATAGTGTGGGGGTGTATAAAAACCCATGTGCTTTCGTATTTTATTCATTCATTCGTCGACGAAAGGCAGTCGGTAAAATGCCGCGACTGAGTGCTGCCGACCGAAATATCGCCATTGGTCGTCTTCAAGGCGGAGAAAGTTTTGGTACTATTGCACGACACCTAAATGTTCACAAAAACAACGATATCCCGACTTTGGAGCCGTTACAAGAACTTTAATTCGACCAACGATCGCCAGAGAAGTGGAAGGCCAAGAATCACGACCCCACTTCAAGATCGGTACATCCGGGTCCTTCACCTGCGTAATCGGCATGCCCTACCAACCGTGACTGCCACACAAATACCAGGTTTGAGGAGAGTGTCGGCTCAAACGATTAGGAACCGTCTGAAAGAAGCGGGTTTACGTGCCTGTAGACCAGTTGTTGGACCTGTACTACGCCCCTTACATCGACGCCTACGACTCAGGTGGTGCAACAACGTAAGGATATGGACTTCACAAAACTGGAGGCGCATCTGGTTTTCTGATGAACCCCGTTTTCTTTTGACACGTCACCACGGAAGACAGCGTGTGTATAGGAGACGTCATGAACGCTTTGCGCCCATCTGCGTCCGGCAGGTGGACAGATTTGGCGGAGGCAGTGTTATGGTTTGGGGAGCCATCTCGTACAACCAGAAATCAGACTTGGTGATCGTTCCAGGGAACCTGACAGCCCAACGTTACATCAACCACGTGTTACAGCCTCACCTTCTCCCGATTATTGACCGGCAGACACAGCTTTTTCAACAGGACAACGCCAGGCCTCGTACTGCACGTGCAACAATGAACTTTCTGTAGGATTCCAACGTCAATGTCTTGCCCTGGCCCTCTAAATCACCAGACCTCAACCCTATTTAACACCTGTGGGATACTCTGGATCGACACGTGCGTCAACGTCAGCCACCGCCACAGACGCTTCAACAGCTCGCCGTTGTGTTACAGGAGGAGTGGAGGGCCATTCCCCAGGAGAGAATCCGGCGTCTTATCCGTTCTTGTCCAAGGAGATGCTGTGCAGTGATTGCACCTCGTGGTGGTCATACGAGATACTGAGGAAGACGCCCCCTGGTGAGCAACTGGTGTCTGTGAGATGACTTTTGAAAAGACAGTTTTAAACATGACCATCTTGATTATTATTCTGCCAAATTTCTGACTTCTGTCTTCAATAAGAAAAAAGTTGTGCCGTCCTAAAACTAAATATTAAAATCTCTAAAATACGGGGGTTGCGTTTCTTTTTTGACAGAGTTTATATACAGTAAAGAATGCATAGGCTTATATACATGTAGTTGCGTAGGTATACAATGCATGCATGTATAAAGACAAAACAAAGTGTGGTAAGTTAGAAGAAAGGCAGGAATGGTTGAGCCTGAATTACATAATATTAAGCTGGTATTGCATGAAAAACTGAAAAAAAGAGAATAAAATGTAGAGTTGAAGCTAGAATTTCAAACATAGGGTGGTTGGGTGGAGGGTGGTGAATATAATCTATATAAAAAAGATACTGGTGAAAACAAGACGTTTTATGATTATTAAAGGGTAGAGAATCCATGTCTGTAGGTCTATATATTAATAATTGTTGATCTACATTTATCTCCTCACTTGATATGTATTTAAATTTTGAAATATTTAACTTTTTTTAAAATCTACTGCAGAAAATTTAAGCTAATACTTCTTTATTACTAATAACTGTGATAAATAAAATAGCCTTTGGGGTATTGTGGCAAAGAAAGTAAGTTGTGTGTGGCGAGTTACCTCCCTTACTACACAGACCGCTTTGGCAGGGTCTTGCGCCACGAATGCCAGCAGGCTTACTACAGCTTCATAGTGATTTTTCTGTTCAAATGTGCCATGACTGACAACTAAAGCCCTGTGTTGGATAGAGGAAGGTATTGTTCTTGTTGTAGGTGATAAGTTTCAAACAAATTAGAGCGCTAAAAGTCTGTATTTTAACCCAGTACTTGGTCTATGTCGTACCCGTCATTTAGTGATGGATCCAGTTCTTAAACAGTCTGAAAATGACAGAAATTTGTGTATAAATTACATTCTTGTCACAGCAATATGTGTGATTTTATTCCAAGAGAGTGTGTTCAGAAAGTAAAACCACTGTATTTGTACAGGTATTTACACCTCAGTCTTACAGCGTGTGTTTACGGTGTGCTGTTGTTTATACTGCTTCTGTTGTGTTTTTGCAGAGCCGACGCTGAGATTCACAGAGACAGACGACAGAAAGCTGAGAATCACTGAGAGCGGCTCAGTGGTAAAGGCTGGGGACTTGTCCGCGGGGTGGGGTGGGAGAGCTGTGACAGACGGGCGTTACCAGACGGGCAGGTACTACTGGGAGGTACACATCACCTGTTCACATGCCTGTTACTGTCGTGTAGGAGTGACACAGGAGAGCTGTGGTGTGAGGAGGAGGACAGACCCTGGCCGTAACTCCTGGTACATTTGGATGGCGTACCGTGGTGATGAGGTCAGGTGTTATAGTCACAGTGGTGGTGAGATCAAACCTGACTATCTACAGTACAGACGTTACACTCGACCTCATCACCTGGGTGTGTACCTGGACTGTGATGAGCACACACTGACAGTCCTGGACTGTGACAACAACCAGGTAATGTACACTGTCAGTGATGTTATCGTCACAGAGCCTCTCGTGCCATGGGTTGTGTTTGGTGTCGGATCTGGATCTGTGTCTGCTCGTCTGGTAACGGGTGACTCTGCAACTCTGCCTCAAGTTCTCTGTGATATGATAAGCACCTCCTGACCATCGGGTAATTATTCATTACATCTTTTCCATCATATTATAATTTGTTTCAAATAGAGTGGTTAATTATGTCTCTTTGAACAAATTTTTGGGTATAAATGTTTTAGTTAATGTCAGCAGTGTGGCTAATTCAGTAATCTGTCACAAGCTTACAGCTTGGTGTAGTTGTACACAGTCTGTCTGACTTGTCCTAAACATCAGTGTCCGGTTTCTTCCAGACAAAATACATGTAGATAATGACTGGGTAGTTTTAGTTTTAGTAATGGAGATTTGTGAGAAAGCGACTGAGGGTATAAAGGATTATTTTTCTTACCATGATCGGGCCGGTATGTCATAACTCAGGGGTGGTTTCAGATTAAATCGTCAAAAAAGATCAGATCAGATTCACGTTGTTGTTGCAGCACGTTACACAAGACAATTCTATTTTGAATGATACTAGCGATGCTATTTGAGAGAAATAAACCATAATTTGTATTGGGTTTGAGAGTGATTACCTGGCTGAAATGGAATTACATAACTAGCGACAACAAAGAAAAAGATCACGTGGATGAGTACAGGTAGAGCTTTTGGCACTTGACCTTAGATGCAGATTGGGCCAGAAGAGGTTGGCAGGATAAGCTACATGTAGTTATCTAGGTTGTGTTATGTAACTTGGATGTAAGTTTCGGATAAAAATGAGAGAAAAACATAACCTGTGGGCCATTATTAAATTAATACTGTCTCTTTTGAGTGCAATCCAACCAGCCCTCCAATAAAGGACCCCACTTGAAAGGGTGTTTTTCTTAGACGTTTCATTACCCAGAATGTACAAAAATTCCCTGTCGATTGACCCTATTTTGTCTCCATAATGAGGTTAATCCCATGCTGAACAAGGCCTGTTTTTAGGATGCTGTTGTCAGCTGTAAGTTTCTCGTTTTCTATTTATTTCTCTATTTTTCAACTTAGTTTATTCAAACATTGGCGTTCTTAACACTTTGTCATGATCTGGGCATAGTTTGTGTGTCTCATATGTTAACAATAGTAAACATTTTAAGCTGTTTATCAGATTTTTATCCTCAGTCTGAACACAGTGACATTTTAGTGGGCTATTTGTGTTTATTGAATACACCTACCACATTACTATGTAAACATCTGACATGTTTTCTATAATAAACACTTATGTCTTAGTCACTAAACAGTTTTTTATGAATAAATACCAGTTGGCATTAATCCATACTGTAATAAAAATGTGTTTAAAAACAGTTATTTTTAATGTGTAGGCCTACTGTAAATCGTTAACCTTTTTAGCCACTAAAAGTGTTTACTGGAATCTGTGCATATATTTAATATGAAATAATGCTAAAATGATTTGTTTGTGTCAGTGAAGATGTAAGCTTCATAAAACTGTGGCAATTATTTATCTACACTCTGTAGTTCTCTTAACAGTATTTCAAATTATGGGTTAAAGACGTGGCTGAAGAGGTTGAAGAGTTTATAGTAAGCTATATGAGGAAGGTTGAAAAAATTAGGATAAGAAATATAAGGAAGGATACCACAGATATATATTATGGATATAACCTTTTTTCCTTTAAATGACTTTTACATGTAAGTGCTGTGATATGACATGTGACATGTATTATTGTATTCACTGTCCTGTAAGCATTAAGCTCACATTGTGATATTTTCCAATACATAGTTTCTCAAAACATGTATATACATTGATTATGTTGCAGTTTATTCAGAATATAGTTTGTTTTTTTTTCTTGCTTGCATGAACTTAGCTTGATGAAGTGATTAAAGTATCATTGTTACATCGCTTTTCATTTGTTTTTTAAATTCAGACCCTGTCCACACTTTTTCTTTTATAAATGTAATCAGTTTTTCTTGTACATGTATTAACATTGACTCTCTTTTATTGCATACATGTATGAATAACTACAACATGAGCTGCCTCCTTGTTATGTTTAATTAACTTCGCCCAGAGTTGCAGACCTACACATGCTTAATCCTCTCTTTAGGTTTAACCTTCAAGACCAGCTTTGGTCTCCAACTTGATGTGCAGCTCAAATCATGTATCCGAAGGGCTTCTGTTGTCATCTGTGAGTTTGTCTGGGTGTTTTTGAATTCCCATACATGTATTTTCAGTAAAACACAACAACGTGTGTATGTAAAATCAGCTGGCAAATCATCTTTGATTTCTGTGATCTCTGACCTTTGCAAATGTGAAAGTCTGGCTTGTAGCTGATTTACTTTAGGAAGTGGCTACTGTTGCTATGACAAGCTGTGGTCAAGATTATGAGGTCACTGCACCATTTCATCAGCTTGCTGTTATTTTGATTTCAGTTGTTGTTGTATTCCTGTATGATTGGGTGATATTTTGCTATTCTCTGCCTTTTGTCTTCACACTTCTGAAACATATGCTTAATAAAAATAAGTGATTGTGTAATGTGTAATCGTCGTTTGAATGGTTGAGTTACACTGTCAGTGAAATGTAGTAATACACACAGAAAAACCATGCTCAGTTTGAAGCATTTTTACACAAAATTATACATATACCAATTTCATAATCAACATGTTCAAGTTACCTGATGGGTATTTCTCAGTAGTGCTGGTTTCCTCTCTGTGCGACACCTTGTCGTTATGTTATATGATGTGTATCTTTTCAGCTGTGATGGGTTTCCTGTCTGTTTGATACCTTGTGCGAATATTACCTGATATGTGATGGGTTTCCTTTCTCTCTGACACTTGGTCCACACATGACGTGGTGTGTGTCTTCTCCGGATAGCTGGTTTTCCCCTCTCTCTAATACCGGGTTCACAAATTACCTGATTACCTGATGTGTAACTTCTCAGGAGAGATGGTTTTTCCCTCTCTAATGCCATGTCCACACATTGCACGTGATGTGTAACTTCTCAGAAAAGATGGTTTTCCTCTCTCTTATACCGGGTCCACACATTACATGATGTGTAACTTCTCGGGAGGACTGGTTTTCCACTCTCCGTAATACCGGGTCCACACATTCCATGGTGTGTAGCTTCTCGGGAGGGCTGGTTTTCCCCTCTCCGTAATACCGGGTCCACACATTCCATGGTGTGTAGCTTCTCGGGAGGGCTGGTTTTCCCCTCTCTCTAATAGAGATTCCACACCTTACTTGTGTAACTTATTAGGAGGGATGGTTTTTCCTCTCTCTTTTAGCTTTAAGCATATTGACGGTTGATTTTATTGTCGCTGATATAAAGAACGCCAAGTCCAGCTCATGCCGGCTTCCTCTCCGGTCGTACATGTACACAGAACGGTCTACAGCAACCTGCGGATGGTCGTATAAGTTAAACATTGTTGAGTGAGGCGTAAAACACTAACCAAATAAATGTGTATAAAGATGGCTCCTTATTAACGCTCCATCGGTGAGGTTCTGAAAGCACCAAGGCTAGGTTTCAAACTCCTGTGATGGGCAGGAAAAAACATTTGAACTCATGATTTCCTGGCGGAATCGTAAATGATAAACCAATAGTGCATGTACTGCCTAACTTCCTATGAGCGGGGAAGGGAAGAATTTAGTTAACCCACGACGCTTTCCTTGTGTAGGATGATATGATGAAATGAAGGAATGAAGACATGATGAGCGCCAGATGACGAGGTGTTGAGGTGAAAAGCTGCAAAATCAGGAAAAAACGAAGTTCGCTAAGTATTTATCTTGCATAGAAGGTGTTCATCAAGATATTAAGAGCTAAAACTTGCGGAATGAAACAAATACAGCGCGCCTGGCGGTAGATGTATGTATATCATAACACAACACAGCAGCTCGTTAAAATCATTATACTTTTAAAATTTTATCGATTAGAGGGGAGTGGGGCGTAGCGGACTAGCTAACTCTGGAGTCTCAGTAGTTCCATGGGTATTGTACAAACGAGCAGATGAATTTTAACTAGAAAGAATACTTAATATTAACGTATAAGACAACAGTTGTTAGAAAGAAATAGAAAGACTTCAATTGACAATAAATTCAAATTGTTGGTTTACAAGAGTTGCTTGCAGTACGAAGTCCTGCAACTGTGAGGAAGGTCACCTAAACTCCATCCCAGGCTGGGGTTGAAAAGCGTTTACTTGGCACTGAACGCAAACATAAACTCAGATGGGTAACTTTGGCTTTATCTTTAGTATGTAGGCCAACATATGGTTTTAAATTTGAATATTTTTTTCAGTTTAAAACTAAAATATATAATAAGCCCCCATATAAATTCCAGTATGATTTCAGACAAATGTCCCATGACATTCATGTATGAATTCATTATTAATACAATTCATTTTGCTGAAAAATGTATATTTTCAATACTCACATATATATATATATATATATATATATATATATATATACAAATATTAAATAAAATCAAAAATTTGATGCAAGTAGATAATTAAAATATGTATATCTGTCTTATTAGCAACATACAGCTGTAAATGAATTATACAAGGACACGTGGTCAGCACGGTCAGAGGTTGCAATACCCTAGATGGCTATAAACTCCTTTGTTAAATGTGATAAATGCAGATATTGCAGATACTTATACCTTTTCTTTGATTTTCTTTTATCTGTATTGATTTTTGTTAAATAAAATGTTTCTATACTGTGGTTAAGCAGCTTGCCATGCACTAATATAAAATAGAATCGCTAAGTGACGGACTGCTCCATGGTTTACTAGGGTTCCAATGGTTGAATACATTACACGTATTAAGTTTTTGCTGTTCGCTTTAGTACATGCAGTGAATGTGGAAGAGTTTCAATTTTAGAATAGAGGTCAGACATAAGCCAGATTAGAATATCTGCGTCCACGTTTAAAATATTCATGAAATGTTGTGTGGGTGGGTCTACTCGGTATTTAGGCGTGTAGCTTTGATAATTTTAGAATTTTAATGAGGAAAATAATATGTAAAGGGCTGGAAGTTTAATTTGTCATCGTAAACTACCATTTCAGGCTGCTGTGAAAGCGTACATGATACACTTTTTATATATTTTAACCATCATACATCATATACGTTTAAGAAATAATGGGTTTCTCCATGTTTCCTCTGATTTGCTATGAGTGTTGTTTTCAAACTGGTATTTATCCTTTAGAAAGTGTTTGCCTAAATTACGGTATTTAATTGAACATATGAGGTAAAGGGGCAAAATGGACCTTGGATCGGGGCAAAACGAACCAGTGTGCCGTTTTGCCCCTTCCCACTGTGGTTGATGAAATTCTCGTGAAAACTAGTGCAACTTTGCAATGAAAGACACACACAAAATCTGTGAGCACCGGGGTAAAAACAGGCTTACCATAGATCAAAGGTGATCAAAATTTTGCCCGCCCATAAAAACCGTACGACGGATGGTATAAAATGTGGCACAAAGGTCCCGTGGGTCCGTTATACCCCACTCGCCCCCTGACAGCATAAAGATTATAAAATTAAAAAAATAAAATTGTATAAAAATTATTAAAATATTCCTGCCATGAAATGACAGACAAGTTTATGTTATTCAGAGTCAAAACATAGCGGCCTGCTAGCAATAGCTGCATGGAATGCAGCGTATTACCACGTGTCGGCGGAGGTTTTAATCCAGAAAGGTGGACGACGAAACATGTGCTTCGAACTCACGTCACTTTTGCTAAACTGACGCTATCAAAAACGATATATCATAATAAGATATTTATAGATTACAGTTACAGGTATATTAGAACGCAGTAAGTAGACTGGTGCATAATAACGGAAACAGCCATTAGACTAATTACAAACTCGACGAGAACACAGTCACTTTCGATTTTAACAAAAATATTTACATCTCTCATCAATAAATGTTTTTCAGATAAATGTACACAGTTCCGTGATATGAAGACGACGGAAGTTAGTTTCATTTATGTTTAAAGTCACCTCACACTGGAGGGAGAATCCGACGAAATTCGAGCCTGTGGCACGGCTCCTGTGTCGTCCGTCTTCAAGGCTAAACGATTTCGCTATAAACAAACTGCCTGCAGTGATAATGTTCACGTCAAGAACATATTTTCAACGCATTAAAAACGTCTAATTGTTACACTTGGGGGCTTTAACTCCTAGGGTCTTTATTGCGGCGTGCATGCCTGATTGTTAGAGCTAAGTTCACATGAATGGGTTGGCAGCTAGTGAATAGGGTTCTGTGGAGCTGCATGCTATTTGTAATGCTTGTTCAAATCTGCACACAACAGTCCTGACAAGCCTGCAGCACAAGTTTTTGGCACAGGTTATCTTTCCTGGCTGTGAAGAATGTAGATATATAAAGGGATTTGGTTGTTTTCTGTCAAACTTTGAAACTATTTTGACCTGACATTTGATAAATTTGTGTAGTGGAAGAGATCACAATGGAGACTTATAACATGTGTGTATGCGCAATTTGTGAGTCGTTCTTTCGAGTCTGTTGCGTCTATACATAATTATCTCAGTGGAGTTCCTACTATGCATATTTTGTTAGGGTGGGTAGCCCCCAGTCTTGAGGTTATTAAACTGAGGTTACTTCTTCGAGAATTAAAATGTTTCTCTTCGCCTTTTTCTCATGGCCAGAAAAACTAATTTGGTACCGGTTAGTTTGGCTAAGTCTGACTCTGGCAAACAGCTAGTCTCGCAGAACGTGCGTATGGCCGACGAGTATCTAATGTTATTTATGAAGAGGTCTAAAACTATTCAGTTTTGTTAGCGGGAGTTAACCGGGATCTGCTTTATGTCAGGTAGCTTCCTTCAGGACTACGAGGTCTATGTACAGTTGTGGCGATCCTGATATGGCTCTGTTTTCTCTGCCTCATAAGAATACATTTCGTCCTGTGACATACATGTCGTATCTGCGTGTTCGTCGTCTGCGTTTGTCTACAGCAGGTTATAATGCTAGCCTATTTTCTAAGCATAGTTTTCGGAGGGGTGGTGCGTCCTACGCATTTCAGGCTCAGGTTGCAGGTGAAGTCATACAGATGTCAGGAGACTGGGCTAGTGATGCTTACAAATTTCACTTAGAAGTGGATTTAAAAGGTAGTATAATAGTGTCCCGGCGCATGAGGAACCTGATCTTGTTTGAGAAGGCATAATACGTGGCGATGGTGCAGCTGGTGTCGGACTCCACATGTAATTCTTCTGTCGACCTGTTTATTTTCTCATAATGGAAAGGAGCGGCGTTGATTTCCTTTCGCGAATGTAGATGTGTTTCATATTTTTTTGCTTTGTTGTGTTTTGTTGGCCGTTGCCTGTGGCCTGGCTGGATTCCTTTGGGGTTGTTGTTTCGGGTATAATACGTATTGTAATAATAGGGTTTATGTAGAATATCATCTTGCCTTTGTGCCAATGTAACGACATGTATGTGCGTTTGATAGATATCACGATGGGTTATCGCTGTCTACATTTATAGGTGTTTTCATTCCCGGATTTGTAGTCCATGTATATATGCGTGCAGCAGGTCAATTATAGAGTTTCTATGAGCATTAAAGTTCATACAGCCTTATATTCAACCCGGTGTTGGAGTCAATTTCAAGAAATACACCATGTCGTTACACAGAACCCAGTTAAGACCTTACCAAAGATCGACATTAAGTTAGGAAAACAGATCATGTCCGTTAGTATCGAAAGCCTTTAATAATATTATCGTTTGTTCAATGTGTTGACTATGTTCCAGATAGTTTTACGTCATAAAACAAACTTCTGTCAAGAAGGGTGGTTTTTGTATTGAAGAAATCGGCGAGCTTTTAGCCTAACCATTTAGGATAATGGTTTATACTGGCTTTAGGCATTGTACGGTCCTTGATGACTTCACCACGGTCATTGGCGTACCAGGGTATAATATTGGATTTTTGGATTTCTCGACGTCTTATGAATAGTTCTTTTTGCAGTTGTTAAAATAACTTTGCTTGATCTGGGGAGAGCATTGGATGGTGCGGATGTCACATTGTCTGGCGTGAAAAGAGTGAGGAGGGGCGTGTAAGTCACTTTATCTGTTCCGGAATGAGCATTAGAGGGGATGGAAGCCACTTTGTTTGATCTGAGAAAAGCATTGATTGGTATGGAAACCACTTTGTCTGTTCTGGAAAGAGCATTTGGAGGGAATAAAAGGCTCTTTGCTTAACCTGGAATGAACATCTGATCTGGAAAGAGCATTGTAAGGAATGGAAATCCATTTTTCTGACCTGGAAATAGCATGGAGCGAATAAAAGCTGCTTTGTCTGTCATGAATAGAGCATTGTTGAGATGGAAACCGCTTTGTAGGATCTGAGAAGAGCATTGGATGGTATGAATGCCATTTTGTCTGTCCTGGAGAGATTATTAGGGGGAAGGGGAGGGGGGGATGGATGCCCCTTTGATATGCGTATTTCTATGTTACTGACTTCTCTAACGTTTCGTTTCCAGTATGAACGTTAGAGGTAGAGGTTTATATGTGTGAAGAGATATCCGAGCCGTACCTTATATATTCAACTGGCTTGCGCGGGTGTATTCTAAAGATCCAGAAATGAGATACAGGCGCTACCCCTCCTTTTATGTATGAGACTTGTTATGTGCACGACTGCCGTCAGTTTCTAAATTTGGCTTGCCACTGTTTGCATGCGCTGAGTTCGGCGCCTGCTGTCTGCCTCTGCCTTAGAGTATTCCAGAATGCGCTCAGTTCGGTGCCTGTTTGTTTGCATCAGGTGTTCAGGAATTTTCTTGTTCTAGACAATTCCACCAGGCTATGTGGGACCTATGGGGGCAGGTCAAAAGGAGAGAACGGAGAATTATTGAGAGTTTTGGATGCTTTCGCTGTGTATTACTTTAGTAGGCCTTTTGTGCTGAATTTTGGTGTCTTTATAGCCTTTGGCTTTGTTATATCCTATCTCCACCGAGCACTTGTTCAGTCTGAACTTGTATGTTTAATTTGTGCTCTTCTATACACAGTGCTTATTAGTACACGGACCCTGTCTGTGGAATTTTGTGTATATTTCGTCATACACTCAGTTACACTGTGGATTTTCCCTCTTGTGAATTTGCCTCTGAGCATTTATGCCTGTGTGGTATATATTGTGGAATATATGCGTCCGTTTGGACTTGACACCGTAAGTACTTTAGTATTTGTATAGATACTGCTATCCTTTCTTGTTAAACTTAAGTACTTTAGTATTTGTATAAGTCTTATTATCTGTTCTTGTTAAAGCTAATAAATTGTTGTAAAATAAAATCTGCTGGTTTTGGTTACTTTTTTGTGCGGCTAAACTGTCGTGTATTTCGAACAAGCCATCTCTTTATAATACAGACAGTTTGGGTCGTAACAGACTTCAACCATGCGAGACATGTATATTGACTTTAATAAATACTTGTACTTCCTTTAAGTGCACCTAAAAGAGCCTTACGTTATGAAGTTTATTTTCGCGATATGGTGAGTTGCAACGGACGCCCACTATTAAAGAAAAGATCTCCCAAACTGTGTGCCCAATATCAATTTATGTAACGAATGATGTTATTAGTTTCAGAAGAAGCCTTCCGGTGTAATGTGCAGTATATTTACTTATTTATTTTATTTATTTATTTGATTGGTGTTTTACGCCGTACTCAAGAATATTTCACTTATACGACGGCGGCCAGCATTATGGTGGGAGGAAACCATGTTTATCATACGATGCAGCATAAACCCATGGCGTATTTCGTACCTCAGAATTAGCAATACGATTAGTGAAAAATAATTTCAGGGGGAATAACTCACGGCAGTTTGTTGACACGGCTATAGACGGGAACCAGCCTTTGGCGCTGTATGGTTCATCTAAGCCCACATGTTTAAACGGAATGTGACTCTACTGTTGTTATATTCTACTCTACTATAGCTATACACACATAAAATTAAATAAATATAGGGGCCTCCGTGGCTCAGTTGGTTAGCGCGCTAGCACAGCGTAATGACCCAGGAGTCTCTCACCAATGAGGTCGCTGTGAGTTCAAGTCCAGCTCATGCTGGCTTCCTCTCCGGCCGTACATGGGAAGGTCTTTCAGCAACCTGCGGATGGTCGTGGGTTTCCCCTGGGCTCTGGCCGGTTTCCTCCCACGATAATGTTGGCCGCCGTCGTATAAGTGAAATATTCTTGAGCACGGCGTGAAACATCAATCAAATAAATAAATAAAATAAATAAGTAAATATACTGCACTATAGTTATACTGTACTATAGCTATACTGTACGGTTCTGTACTCCACTATGCTATACTATGCTATGCTAAGTGAAATATTCTTCAGTAAGACATAAAACAACAATGAAGTAAATAAATAAATAAATAAATATACTATACTATAGTTATATTCTACTCTGCTATACTATGCGATACTAGAGCTATACTAGACTGTAAATATTCGGCAAGCCTCACGGACGTTGGCTGACGCAGTGTCCCTGGGGTGTCGCAGCATCACACGCCCCAGACCTTTTACATCCAGTCACCATGCTATCCGACCGCACTATTCCCCAACTGTAGTTTTACTATAGTATAGCTATACAATAGTATAATTATCCTTTACTGAAGTTAACCTCTACGATAGTTAGCCTGTACTCTACTCTACGATATTTACCCCTCTACTATAGTTAACCTCTACTGTAGTTAACCTCTGCTCTAGACTCTACTTAGGCTATTATCCGACGCGCTGCTTTGTTACAGAGACTCGCTTTTCCCACCACCACCACCAAAAGTGGGGGATCCCGGCGAGCCAGTTCCAACACGACCCAACCCAACCCCGCCATGATCTCTTACCTAGCGGTGAGAGTGATTTGCGGGAGTTGTATCGGCAGCATTGGCGGTCGATCCGGACCTATTTTCATCGCGACAAGCCGGTACATGACTGTTACAATTATCGGCTTAGCGATCTTGGAGCCATCCCCACCTATCTGGACGCGATTTATAAGAAACAGCCGACCGCCTTCACCCTCAACTATAGCTTTGGGTATTTCATGCGCCACAAGGAGACGGGGCAGGTGCGGTATTATTACCCAAGCACCAACAACGCCCGGGTACTCGACGCGCCGTACCGCGTGGTGAGTCGGGCTGACCTGCGTGAACTTCTCACCCAGCATCTTTCCAGCCAAGGTCCACCCGCCTGGGCGCAAAGACAACGGCCCGATACGAAATGGGTCGTGGACCGCCTCACCAACGTGTTGTTTTTTGTGTACAAACTTCCCCATCAACCCATGGGTGAGGGTGGGATAGCGCTGCCGCCTTACCTGGCGGGGAACAAGGGACTGCACACGTTTGTGTGGGGAGCTAATGGACCTTACATGGACTATTTATGCTTGTATATCTAAACAAGCATAAATGCCTGGCCGTCCATCTGGACCAGACCGACCCCAAAAACTGCGAACACCAGGCTCGCCTTTACCACAGCATGTATCTGGAGGCGGTGGAGATGGAGCCGAGGCATTTCCACGAGGTACCTCTCAGTGCGCTGGACACGGTGAAAAGCCTGTTTAACGTGAACATCCAAGTGTACCAGCTCGTCCCCATGCACAAGTCGTACTCGGTGCAATTCATCCATCGCAGTGCAGAGCGCTATACTTCACCCACCATGCGGTTAAACCTGTACAATCGGCATTTCAGCTACATCAAGGACATGAGCCGTTACGCCCAGTCTTTCACCTGCCAAGTGTGAAGTGGGAGGGGGGGGGGGGGTATTCCACAATCAACCCACTAATTTCGAAGTGTTGGCGGACATGGGTATTTACTTCCGGGAAGGTGATGACGGAATATTCCCTTACCGAGCGTGTTACGACTTCGAAGCTTACTTGGCCCCTGTGGACGAAGTGATGACCGGCTCAACGGAATGGACGTTCCAACACATCCCCATAAGTGTCAGCGTGAACTCCAATGTACCGGACTACGACCAGCCCGTGTGCTTCATCTCTACCGGCGATCCCCACGCGCTCGTCGAGCGGATGATGGCTTACCTTAATACCATCAGCGCGACCAGTAGCGCCTATCTCACCGAGCGTTATGCCTACAACCTGGACGAGTTAAAAGAACGCCTCAATGCCAACGATACCAAACCGTCTTACACTCGGCGGGTACGAGACAAATTCGTCGCCTATATCAACGAGCTCCCCGTCGGCTTCAACTCGAGTAACTACGACCTAAACTTGATCAAGCAACAGCTTTACCCCCGCCTGGTCAAGGGTGGGGATTTGGAGTACGTTATTAAGCGTAACAATAACCACATGGCCCTCAGCACGCCGCAGCTGAACTTTCTGGACTTTTGAAATTACCTGGCCCCTAATTACAGTTACAACAAGTGGGTGAAAGCTTACGACTGTCGCGTCACCAAAAGGAAATTTTGTTACAGCTACTCCCTCGGCCGTCTGGAGGAAACGGCACTTCCACCCTGCCACAATTTCGATAACGAACTGATCCACCATGGACGCCGAGTACAAGACCGTGTAGGAGGTGTGGAGGAAGCACGGCATGCGTACCGTTAAAGACTTGCTGCGGTGGTATAACAACCTGGACGTGATCCCCTTCACGGAAGCGGCGGAGAAGATGGTGGTGTTCTACCAAACCATACACGTCCACGTCTTCAAAGACTATATTAGCATACCAGGGCTCACCCTCCGCTACTTGTTTCATGATTTGCGCTCCGTATTCACCCTCGTCGGTGAGAAAGACAAAGACATGCACGAGTGCTTCAAGAAAAACATCGTGGGTGGACCGAGCATCACATTTCAACGGTACCACGAACGAGGCGTGACCCGTATACGGGGAGGTAAGCTCTGTCAGCGGATAATTGAGTTCGATGCAAACGCGTTGTACTTGACCTGCCTTGCCTCACCCATGCCGGCGGGTCACTACATCCGATGGCAACGTGACGGGGAGACGTTCGTCCCCTCCGGCATCGCCACGCGTCTGGCTGAAAAATTGCTGGACTGGCAGTCGCACCAGCTGGGGGTACCCATCCGCCACCGACTGAACCACACCGAGAAGCGGGTCTGTGATCGACAACTCCCGTAGACGGGTTTGCCCACATCGACGAACGTCCCACCGTCTTCCAGTTCCACGGTTGCTATTACCAGTACCACGGCTGTCACCTGAATCACCCACGCCAGGGGAAGCTGCGCTACAACGACCGGCGGGGGTTGACCTCCCAAGATTTGCGAAGGGAAGTAGACGCAAACGAAGCCCACATCCGTTCCCAGGGATACCAGTTGGTGTCCATATGGGAGTGGGAGTTCCTTCGCCTGCGGAAAACAAACCCGACCTTGTGCGCCTTCCTGCAAGGGTACGGCTTACCCCCGTCACAGCTACAGCCCAAGCGCAGGCTCAGCTGGTAGAGGCTGTCGTCCAAGATCGGTTGTTTGGTATCGTCGAACGCGACATACACGTGCCGGAGCATCTCAGAGCGGACTTTGGGGAATGTCCACCCATCTTTAAAAACATCGATGTGAACCGGGAGGACATAGGCTTCACCATGGTGGAGTTCGCGGAAGTAAATGACATCATGCCCGGTTCCAGGCGTATGTTAATCCAGCATACTTGTCCAGCGTATCTACAATAGCGTCCATGGGACGACCTCGAGCCCGCTGGGTCAAGTATTACACGCAATATTGTCCACAAACGGCCGTGTCCAGACTCTGCAGCCGTCGATCATTCCACGTCCAGCG
The DNA here is from genome assembly GCF_032854445.1 of Liolophura sinensis. Taxonomy (NCBI): domain Eukaryota; kingdom Metazoa; phylum Mollusca; class Polyplacophora; order Chitonida; family Chitonidae; genus Liolophura; species Liolophura sinensis. The sequence goes on along the minus strand of NC_088296.1, from coordinate 9,845,243 downwards.
GTGTGTCCTACGGTTTAGCCAAGCGGTGATATCGGTGTAGAGGGTTGGTAGTCCGTACGAATCAAAGTATTCTCCCCGGAGATGGGGTGGGTCTGACCACATGTCTATGAAGACGGCTACCCAATGCTGTCCAGGGCGGAGGCACGTGTCTGTGTTGACGATGCAGGATCAGGGTGTGTCGGTCACTGGGTGAGGGAGGTGGTCTCGAACGTAGACATACCCCAGCGAGGCACGGGTAAACACGTCCGCCTGTAGCACACGTCGCAAATGCACCGTGTCCATGTTATTTTGGATTTTCAACTGGCGAAGTCACAGAGCACGTTTCGGCTTTTGTTTATTTTTATGTATTGCTGAATTCGGCGTAGCACATCACGTTAATGGTTTCCAACAGTGGTTTGGCAAACTGCATCTTCAGGCGCAAATCACCTTTTTGCACCAGGTTCAGTTTGTGTACAAGTGCTGGAAATGGAAGGGGTTCCTATCAAATGCCGTGTTGCTCACACACACCAGCAATAAACGTGTCGATAAGCTGCCCAGAAATAGGTTTTGTTCGTTGATGAGGGTGTAGCCTTTGGGTACGGAGAAATACTTGGTCAGCACGCGGCGGATCGGGTACTTGGCAGGGGTTTTAGCCAACGCTTTCAAATGACCCAGTTGAACACCGCTGGTGACTTTGACTTTACGCACAAAGATCAACACCTCCTCCAAGCAGGTCTTGTAGTCGGGAGCCTTCTCACCGGACACAAAAGCAAACACGTCCTTCGCCGTGGTGAGACGGATGCGCACGGTCACATTGTTCAGCAGGTGATGCCGCTGGAGGAGCATGTCGCAGTGCAGGCGCCGTTCGTCAAACCCCGTGTTAGTCTCATCTGTCGTGTCAGTCTTCCCTGGGGTGTCCATATACCACACGGCGGAGGACATCTGGGTGTTCTTGGCCTCTGCGCCGTAAGACAACAACTCCAAGTATGTACGGTACGGGTACATGTTGGTGGAAGCGGTGATCAGTTTATTGTTCAGTGAGACGTCGACCTGTGGCCACAGCGAATGCAGCGACAGGTTAGTCGGAGCTACACTCTTGCCGTCCTCCACAACCTCTCCATCCCCTTCCAGGATTTTTGCCTTCTCCTACAACATGGTGTTGGCCATGTCCAAGAAAGTGTCACCGTCCGTTGGTGATGAGAAATTCCACGGGCCCCACATCGCTCAGGCTGGCAATGGGACTGTAGGCATCCCAGCAACCTTCTCGAACACCGGTGTCGGCAGGAGGTAAGGTCCACAAATCAAAGTCACTGCTGACCGACGGACAACACTCCTCGAGGGGGACATGCATGGCGTTAGCTAAAAATATCCGGTGCGGGGCGGGATTGGGTGCGTTGAGGTTGGCGGGGAAGAGCGCGTCTTCTGGGCCCTACAGGGAGGTAAGGACCCGTGGGAGCGGTACGTCTTCTGGGTCCTGCTGGAAGGTGACAAGTGGAAGCGGTGCGTCGAGTCTTCCGTTTTATAGACATCCCGCCCATCCTGCGCTGGGCGTAGCCACCGGCTTTGACCACCAGCAGTTTTCCCCCCTCCAGAGCTCGTCGTTTCAAAGCCTGGCTCACTGGCACTCCCTCGTCCCACACGTCACCCATAACTTTCAGTCCGGTACGTTACGCCGTTTTGCCTAGCGCTTTCACAGCTGGCTTTAACAAGGGCTGTGCCATTTTGATGAAACTGCCAAGCAAGCCATGACCGCGCTGTACCACCGCACCCCGAAACACAGGTAACCCACCTCCGCCGGCTTGCTTGGTGTAATAGTCGATGAAGGACTAATACATGGCTGGGTTGTCTTTGGCAGTCATTGCAAGGGTAAAGCGCGCTGCTGTCGAAAGTGAAGTGTCAGCACCACTTTACTGCGTTCAAATGCGACGGGTTGACCCGTATCGTCCCTAATATCAATTTCCACCGTCGAGAAATGCTTGGACTGCATGGGGATGTATTCCACGTGTTGGAGGGTCCTGGAGATGTGCTGCCCGTACTTCCCTTTAGTGGTGACCATCCGCAGCAGCGGGGCCAGCGTGTCTCCCGCCACACGTGATTCGACGATGTCCGTGTACACGTACAGCGTCGGTATGGTGGTCTGTAAATCCTCGCCACTCATAAGCTGCAGATCCACCGGCCCCATGATCCAATTGTACGGTAAATTCATGAGCTGCTTCAGACGCGGGCTGAAACCGAGCCCCAGTTGTTTCCGAAACCCCAGACTGTATTTCCGCTGTCTATCATCGAAACCGAACGTCACATCACCGGAGTAAGCCTTGAGTAAAGGGATGTGTGTGTGGGTCAACAAGTCGGTCAGGCCCTGGGCGAGGTCTTTGGGTGAAGGGTAATATTATGCTGGCAATTTTAGCTGATGCCTAGCGCGGTGGGGATTCTCTTTCTAGTCTAAGACATACCCCACTTCGTCTTGCCGCACGTTGAACCAGTTCCGGGGATACTGTATTTCTACCAACCCACATTCCCAGTCACCATTCAAATGGATGGGTTGTGGTAGTTGGGTGGTGAAATGCGTCATGGTATTGCTGGGGAAGTAGTCGAGTGAGCTGTCACTGGGCAGCGTCACGTAAAACATGTTGGTGAGGTGATCACCTCACCAACATGTTTTACGTGACGCTGCCCAGTAACGCCCGGTATCGATGAAGGGTATGGTGATACCGCTGTATTTTCTCATCGTCTGAGAGAGTCGTGTCGTAGAGAATCAATGCCATCTCTTGGTCGTGCGCGTTGAGGGCTTTCACAGTACTAGGCACGGGATACGGGGAGACGGGGTATAAGGGTGATGGTCGCGTGAGCGTATCTAAGAGCCGCGGCTTTCTTGGCGTGCTGCATTACATCCCACCAGCTATGGTCTTAATGACGCTACCGATGAGGGGTTCGGCGGCGGTGAGGAGGTGGACGAGCAGCAGGGCAAGGAGACCACCACGTTGAACAATCCGCAGGGGAACCCTTTTCTTGACCAAGGTGCGAAGACCCGTCTTGTGCCGCTGTAACTTCTGTAACATCCCCTTCTGCGCCCGTGATAGTGGAACGTTTCCATTTAACACATTCTTGGCACATTCACACAAACACCGAAGGAAACCCGGATCGTTACCGCGCAGAACGGCACGTTGAATGGCAGGGGTGGCTCGAGCCAGCAGGGACAGTAAGGGACCGTAACGCTGGAGCCAGCGTGACATCACGGTGGTTGACGTGGAAACAACTGTTTTGACAGATCGCGCGTCCGAAGTTTTATGGCTTGGGGAGGTAGGCGTGTTGAATTTCCCCGGGGAAGATGTGAGTGTGAAGTCGCAGGTGGTCAGGTGTGGCTTGCTTGGAATCCATCAGCAAATACCCGTGAGGCTGGGCGGTAGCATCCTCAAACGCCTCGCGAACGTACTGCGTCCGCCCCGGAGCCATCTGTTTAGCGATCGTGGTAATTTGAGACTCGTCTCCTTGGTTTTTGAACAACACCAAGTAGTGTTCGTTCAGACTGATGGTACGATGATCTTTGGTTTTGTGCAACAAGATCTGCACGATGTACACCACGCTGATATTGCGGTGGTGGATGTCTTTGGTAAAGAGTTTTGTTACGCGTTCGTCCGCTTCGGCCATCAAATCGTCCACGAAGACTAACGTCCGCTCCCCCGGGTCGAAATCTGACGGGCTGGGCACACCTTCTTCAAACCGAACGTCGGGTAACGTGTTGTACAACGGCTGTCCATCCCCGTAACACCAGACGACGCGTTGCCGGGGTGGGTAAAGGAGAGCTTGAGCATGCTCCAACAATCGTTTTACAAACACGGACTTTCCACACCCCGTCGGTCCGCTGACCGTGCCGTGTTGGGTGAAGAACAGACGGGTGTGAAAACGGTGATCGGTACCGAAGTCTTGTTACGGAACGATTGTCGGTGACGCTGGCGGAGTGAACTGAGGAATTACGTAAACTTAAACCGGGGAGTGATGGTGGGGTCCGTGAAAGCGTCCTGGTCGGGAGTGAACGCCGTGGTGGGTAGCGGGGTGGAACTCAGGTCCTCGCCCGGGGTGGTGCTGTCAAGCCAACGCGTGATGTCGCTAGGTGACGAGGGTTGTGGTGGTGGTGGTGGTGGTGGTGACAGTGGTGGCGGCAAGGACAAAGGCTTCCCAGACCAACGAAGGGGCGTTTTATTCGGTTCCCCTTGTAGATGTTGAAGGGTCGACAACTCTTGGAGGCCCGTGGCCAATCCACCCACTTAAACTCCGATGTACTAGAGAACTCCGAGCACGGCTGCCACGGTCCCTTTATTCTTGAGCAAGCCTTGTACACAGATCCATCGCTTGAGGTAGGTGGTTCGGGAGTGACAGTTACCCCCTTCATACTTGGGGCTTAATACGTTTAACGTCCGTGGCCGGCACCCAAGAATTAAAGCTGGGTTGATAGCTGACCAACTTCACCAAATAGTACAGTTTTCCTCGGCGATGTTCCCTTTTTCAGATCTTCTCCGCCTGATAAAACTGGTCAGCCGCGGCCGTCACCAGTTGCAGTTTCGTCCCGTAAAACGTCCCGAGCAACCGTTCTCCTACCAAATCCTCCAGTGTGTACACGACAGACTGACGAGCGTGGGTGCGGGCGATGCGGAACATTTCCGTGCTCCAATTTGGGAGGTACGATGTTTCGAATTTCCCTTTCACTTTACTTACACGCACGAGATCGCCGGCGCGATAACGGTACACCGATCGTACAAGGCTTGACGCACTTCTTTCTGGTTTTGGTTGGTGACTTCGATTGGGGCCCGAGGTATACTCCGGTGATACGATCGATTGTAACCACCGACCATCGCCGGTAAGGCGTTCACGTACCGCCGAGTGTTGTGAGCGATGAAATATTTGTACGTGCGTCCTTTCAAAGTACGGTTAAGCCGTTCTACCTCGAATGCTTTGGTTTCGTTAAACGTTGTGCTTTAAAAATGCTTGGAACGGTCTGTTCAGAAACTCTTTACCCTCGTCCGTTTGCAGGTACAACGGTCGACGTCCCGTCTTGAAAATACGTTCAAACGCTTCGATCAGACGAACACCAGTTATGGTGCGCAGTGGGGTCACCCAAGCGTACTTGCAGAGGACATCGATGCAGGTAAGTAGTTAACGGTTGTCATCGTTCTGTTTGGCAAACGCTGTCATGTCGACCAGGCCCGCCTGCCACTGACTGTCTTTACCCCCAACCACAACTCGGTTACGTGGGTAGCGCGGTTGAGCGGGACGGTGCAGCGTGCACGTGTCCTGCTAAGCCAGCCAAGCCGACACGCGGGCCCGACTCACATTGAGTCCATGTTGCTGGGCTCCCTTGAGCAAGGGCTGAACGCTGCTGTAAGCCGCTGGACTGTTGAGGTCATAGTACAATGCTTGGAGAGCAGTATCGATTGGGTCTGAGTCACTGTTCGCGAGCGTTTTCCGACGCTTTTTCCGTCCCCGCCTCCGAGGCATAGTCCGGCGTCGTTGTTGGTGTCAATGTGTAGTGAGTGAACCTATCCCCGACAGCATATAGTACAGTTTCCCTCGGCGATGTTCCCTTTTTCAGATCTTCTCCGCTGATAACACTGTTCAGCCGCGGCCGTCAATATATATATATATATATATATATATATATATATATATATATATATATATATATATATATATATATTATCCAGTGTACATGCATTTTGGGCGTCGAGCGCAGCTTATTCGGGCTAGAAAGACACAAAGAAGACACCGTCATTCTAGTGCCGCCACTGACCGCACCATGTCACCATCATTAAAAATATATATCACTTACGGTGAATAAATAACCCATAGCTAAAATAACTCGAGGTACAGGTGAGAAATAACCAACACAAAGACCGGTGATTAAAACATTAAAACATTTTTTATTGCATGCAAGCTCCAACAATGATGTGTGTGTCAATTATTTTTTTCTTTATTGTTGTAAGAAATGTCTGGTAGTGACGGTGATGAATGAATCACCAATATGAAATCTTGGCAATTGTCTATGTTCAGAACTCGCACCCTAGTCACCTCCCTGTAAAACACATGGGTAGAACGATCAACGTAGGCCACACAACAAGCGCATGAAGTTGACCAGCACGGTAACGGGTACGGCCCTTGTCCATGATGCTCACGGCCAGCTCTCGGTCCTGCAGGATGAAGGGAAGGCGAGTCGTCGGGTTGATCGCGGCCGGGTGTTTAGTAGCAGCGTACGCTTTGCGCTGCAACTGTAAGAGGTGGGGTTGGAGAGCCACGTCGTAAGCATCCCACAGCAAGCTGGTCAGCCCCGTCTCAAGCTCTGGCTTCAGCGGAGTCGGTTTCGGCTGCTCCAGACTGAATGACACGGGCTGCTCCGTCTGCAAGTTGTCTTCACCGCCCTGCCCCGTCGGCGCCCGTATTACAGCCGGGGCCGGGGCCGGCAGCCTCCTCCTCTTCTTCTTTCTTGGCTACCGCCAGCAACATGTCGATGTCGGGGATGGCTTCTACCAGCTTTGGCCAGTGGGTTAGGTAGTTGAGAGTGACACCTTCTTTCGTCGGATACAGCAGACCGTCCGGTCGGTATGCTCTCCATTTCTTCACGTGGACGAACATGACGCTATCAGGGATCAGAGTGGAAAGATACCAACCGTCGGATAACGTCTGACGCACCGTCAAGCCCTCCTCGGGCAGATCGGCAGCCAGTCCCTTCAACTTAGCCCAGCCCCTCCCCGTCGAGAACGACACGCTTGGGCGGAGAGTCCGGGTCTATGGGACATTGGAGAATCTCAATCGTCTTGTCATCACACACCCCCACCCACAGCCAGGGGACGAGCTGAAATTTGGTCACGACCTCGCTGGGCGATGACAGGCACACCTTCGTCTTTTTCTCGGCAGGCTGCTCGGGAAGCAGAGGATTAGCAGAAGCGTATCGTTTCATACTGATGACAGCATAGCGTCTCTGGTTAGTGTGGCATGGTATAGGCAGGTATGATGTCTGTAGTCTCCTGGCTCTGTTTCACGACTCACACAGACACACGCACCGTTTTTATCCTATTAACGCGTACCTCAACGAAATTCAAGCACCAATACCGTGCAATCAGCTCATTGGTCAGTTTTGATGCAAATGGCGCTCATCCACTGGTCAGTTTTGGTGCGGAATGGAGCTCATCCTATGGTCAGTTTTGGCGCCAGGGAGGTGTTGGAGCTGCTCAACTCAACTTTACAAGCCGACGTTTTGCTCCCTTCTAGCTCACTGGTCCGTCACGCTCCTCGCTCAATGGATGCCGCAGCGCGGACGTCAACGAAACACACCCAACCCAACCACCTCATTGGTCCGTTTTGGCGCCACACAACTTAACACGCTGATGCTCTCGCGCGTGACATCCCCCTCCGAAACGACTCCCTCCTCCTCCTCCTCTGGAATGCGACACGTTCGCAACATTATACACCCAAATTTACAAGCCGACGTTTTGCTCCCATCTCGCTCATTGGTCAGTCAACGCGTAATTATCTGATTCCATAGCGATGTTTGAAGCAAGACTTTGAAGCAAGAGCCACCTCATGCCGGTAAGTCGTGCAGCCAGGCGTTTCCTGTGTCTACAGTTTGCGTAGACCTCGGAAGTGAGCCTGTGATGTGCAGTGCAGGCCTACATTCTCATGAAAATGAAATGAACACAATAAAGTAATCTTATCTGCCCACGTATTTACAACTGGAGAGCAAGTTTATCCCTTCATGAGTGTAGCGCGGATGGTACTGTTCTCGTGTGATCCGCAGGTCACGGGGCGAGATGTCATCATCCGGTTTCCACATCAGTCCTTTACACATCTATGTACTTACTCATGTACTTTCCTTTTCCGTATCAGTTTGCGGTACATTTAATGCCGCTTGAATTCTGTGTTGCAGCTATAGCTAGTAGTAGGGGGAAGGAGGGTTCTGGCGCACCCTCCCCTTGGTAAATAGAGGCCTCTAGCCCCTATTCCCGGCGAGGTCCAGAAGTTCCAGTATACACACTAAAGGTTCTGGCACAACCCCCCCTTGGGGACCTCCCCATAACTAATAGAGGCCCCCACCCCTCCTTTCCCTGATTCTGGTTGTATTAGACATACCCATCGCACCTGGTATGCTTCTACACCAAGCTTGTATACAACATGCGAAAGGGTTACAATAATTGCCGGTGGCTTCTCATCGGCTCCACGGAGCTCTGTGGTAATAGTTGTCTGGGGGAGTACTGCGGGGGTTACTTATACCGTCTACGGCAGGGTCCTGGCACCCAGCCATGTATTAGCTGTGTTCGGGGCGTTAAAAACCGATTTCGGCTTTGCATGGCTTGCGGACATAATAGGGTCCAGACGTGTGAAAGGAAGTGGAGGCACAAGGCTTTCTTGGACGAGTTCAAACGGCTGGCGGCTATAGAAATTTACAATTAGAGAGTCGTGTACTTAGTTACACCGACTCGTACAATGAGGCACCATCAAAAAGCGCGAGCACTACGGGAGGAGTTTGAGACGCACCTGGGTGTGTGGCCCAAGTACCCACGGTCCCGCATTGCCTTGGAAGAACTGCAGGGGATCCTCGACAGGCATAAAACGGCTGTGGCTGAGTTGAAGCGCCTACCTCCCCAAGCAAGAACTCCCTCAGTAAAGAGGAGTTGAATGAAGACGTCAAGAACCCCCTCAGTAACGAGGAGTTGAAGCAAGACGTCAAGAACCTCCTCAGTAACGAGGAGTTGGATGAATTGCTAGGCGGAATACAAGGTGAAAAGAAACTAGAATTCACTAACACCGGCCGGGCCATAAGGAATCTCCTCCGGGCCTGGCAGATGGGCGTACCCGAAGGCGTTTGGACGGACCCAGTAGCCTTCTTTGAAGAAAATCGAGCTATTATTCGCCAGAAGTTAGAAGAAGAGATCCTGGCACTCAACGGGGTTAAGTTCCAACTAGGCCTCAGGGTTCAGCTGCGAAAGGACAACGCCGATGGCAGTGAAGAGTATACCAGCACAGTTCTCCACAGCAAACAGAAGGCCCTCTTAGAGGCTGGTGACATTGACGGGCCCTATATAAGGCCTTCCCCACCATCCAGGAGGTGCTGGAAAAATGGACACAGCGAGGGTCAGGGTGGGTTGTCAATAGCGTGCAAACACTCTGGCTTGACATTGCAAGGTATCAACCACTGAGAGGGGGGTCCTACATCCCACTACCTGCAGCTGTGAGTAACAAGAAAGCAGTCATCAATGTGAAGAACAAAGACGACGACTGCCTCCGAAGGGCACTCCGATCTGCCTTATTTCCAGGCGCCCGGGATCCCCAGAGACCAACAAAGTATCCCACCAATGATGGTCTTAACTTTGGTGGAATCGATGCCCCCACGCCCGCCTCTCAGATCCCTAAGGTGGAGGAAAAGAACCACCTCGCCATCAACGTGTTCGGGTGGGACAAGGGTGTGATCGTGCATCGTCTCAGCAAGCAGCCCCGTGGCACGCCCTGAATCAATCTGCTGCTGATTGGGAAGGCAGGCAAATTCCATTATACGTGGATAAAAGATCTCGATCGTCTCCTGTTCCAAGAAAGTAAGAAACGAAATCGCAAACACTTCTGCGAGCGCTGCCTACACGGTTACATAAGGGAGGATCTGCTCGAGGCGCATAAGCCGGAATGCCGAGGGATTGGCCAGACAGCGGTGAGGGTGGAAATGCCCCAGGAGGGGGAAAACAAGTTCACCTTTCAGAACCACCACAAACAGCTACCGGCTCCGTTCATCATATATGCCGAATTCGAGGCTCTGACCAGAAAGGTTGAAGGCCCGCCGCCGCCACCTACAGAGAGCAGCACTCAAAAGACTCAGCACCACGCCCTGCAGTTACTGCTATGTTGTGGTGCGTTGCAACGGCCACACAAAACGCCCCGTGGAATACAGAGGCCCTAACGCGATGGAACACTTCCTCAGAGCTCTCCAACAGGAGGAGCAGGAAATCAAAAATGTTTTCTAGCCAACCCTATAGCCATGAATATGACTCCCCAAGACTGGCAGGCCCACAACAACGCCACAACCTATCACGTGTGTGAGAAGCCTTTGGGGGCCGATTCTGTGCGCGATCACTGCCATATCACCGGCAAGTACAGAGGCGCGGCCCATAACGCATGCAACCTAAAGTTGCGGCTGGGTCCCAAGACAGCCATACCAGTAGTCTTCCACAACCTACGGGGCTACGACGGGCACCTCCTGATGCAAGCCATAAGTAAGGTGGAGGGCCGCATCTCCTGCATCCCCAACAACACGGAAAAGTACATCGCCTTCTCGCTGGGGCAGCTCAGCTTCATCGACAGCGTTCAATTCTTACCGACTTCCCTTGACAATCTGGTTGAGGCCAACAAACCTGAGGCTTTCCACATCACAGCCCGGTATGAGCCCGCCGAAGAAAAACGAAAGCTACTCATGCGCAAGGGTGTCTACCCCTATGAGTATATGGACTCCTGGGAGCGCTTCGACGAGTCCAGCCTCCCACCCAAAGAGGCTTTCTACAGTGAGCTCAAAGTCGGAGGCATTAGCGATAAAGACTACATCCACGCTCAACAGGTATGGAAGGTATTTGACTGCACCAATCTGGGAGACTACACAGACCTTTACTGCCGCACAGACGTGCTCCTGTTGGCCGATGTGTTTGAGGCCTTCCGGAAGACTTGTTTAGAGCAGTATGGGTTGGACCCCGCTCACTACTTTACGAGCCCAGGCCTCTCGTGGGATGCGCTGTTCAAGAAGACCAGGGTAGAGCTGGAGCTGTTGACGGACTATGACCAACATCTCTACATTGAGAAGGGGTTGCGAGGAGGAATCTCCATGGTAAGTAAGCGACACGCCAAAGCCAATAATCCGCAGGTGGGTGGATACAACCCCGAAAGCCCAAACAGCTACATCCAATACCTAGACGCCAATAATCTATATGGCTGGGCTATGAGTCAGTTTCTTCCAACCGGCGGCTTCCAGTGGGTAGGTGACGCGCAGCGTCTCGGTGAAACGACTGCTACCCACCCCCACGACAGTCCTTCCGGTTACATCCTCGAGGCCGACCTAGAGTATCCGGCCGACCTACATAACGCACATAACAGCTACCCATTAGCCCCGGAGCATCTGGTGGTCCAGAAGGAGTGGATGTCAGACTATCAGCACGGTCTTCTCGGCAAGAAAGCGCCTACCGCCTACCGAGGTCGAAAAGCTGGTCCCCAACCTCCGCAACAAGGAACGGTACGTCCTGCACTACCGGAACCTACAGCTGTATCTATCTCTGGGAATGCGCCTGACAAAGGTTCACCTGGCCCTGAGATTCGCCCAGAGCCCTTGGATGGAACCCTATATCAGGATGAACACCGAGCTCCGAAAAACGGCCGCGAGTAAATTCGAGAAGGACCTGTACAAGCTAATGAACAACTCGGTCTTCGGAAAAACCATGGAGAACCTCCGGAAGCGTGTGGACGTCAAGCTGGTACGCTCTGGAGAAGACGACAAGCTCCGACGCTTGATAGCCAGCCCGAGCATCGCACGGGCAAACCTATTTGATGATGACCTCGCAGCGATTCAGATGCACAAGACCTGTCTAGTCCTAAACCGACCGACCTATCTATGTAGGCATGAGCATTCTAGATCTCTCCAAGCACCTGATGTACGACTTCTACTATAACCACATGAAGGCCCACTATGGAGAGCGCTGCCAGCTCCTCTACAGTGACACAGATAGTCTGCTACTCGAGATTCAGACTGAGGATGTTTATAGGGATATGGCTGATAATGCAAACCTGTACGACACCTCAGATTACCCACAAGGCCACCCCCTGCACAGCGTAGCAAATATGAAGGTCTTGGGGAAAATGAAGGACGAGTGCGCGGGGCGGCCGATCGCCCAATACATTGGTCTGCGCCCCAAGATGTACTCCATTCTGGAGGCAGGTGGAGCCAACATTAAGAAGGCCAAGGGCGTGAAAAAAGGAGTTGTGGAAAAGCGCATCCGCCATAAGCAGTACAAAGAGGCCCTCTTCGAGAAGAAGATCTTCCGACACGGTATGGACGTGCTGCGATCAGAGCGCCACCATATCTATGGGCAGCACCTGAATAAGGTCTCACTGTTCCCCTTCGATAGTAAGCGCTGGATCACCGAAGATGGTGTCCACACCTCTGCTGATGGCCATAGAGATGCGGCACCTGCAAGATGGGCTGGAATGGACATCCAGGAACTACTAGCGCCGTAGAACCCCATCCGGGGGAAGCTGAGTATCGGGAGGCACTATAAGCAACTCCTCACGAACGAATCCCCGTCGCGGGCCATCCGACGTATCGTCTAGATAGTACAGCACGGGTTCATTAGGCTTTGTGACAGAGCGCCCAAGCCGATATATCTCTAGAGACCACACAGGATCAGTCGCGCGACGGCGGTCGCCCTCCAGCTCTCCAGGCTGATAGAGATAACGAACGTCAACACCCTCGGGGATCTTCCGCTCATTAAGTCCAACGGGACGACCTGGAACCGTCGAGGAAGGCTTATGGGGCACCCCTTTTGCCTTGATGGCGTCTTTCGGCTTTTTACCGATCAGTCTCGTTGTCTCGTTATTCAGAGCGGCCACAACAAAGGGCAGCCGAGCCACCCATTCAGTAGAGCGGTGTTCGGGAGGGAGGCGCATCTCCTGGGCGTACTGATGTCCAAAGAGCCGCTCAGCCAGAGTACGGTTGAAACGCTCCACTATGCCTTGGTCTCGGTGAATATCCACGCGGCCTCGGCGGACTGTGACATCTTGTTTGGCCAGCAGTTGGCTCACCGCACCCATAAACTCGCGCCTAGGGTCAACTTGGAGAAGCTTTGGCCATCTCAGGGGTCCCCTCTCGTAAATGCGAGAGAGAGCATCAGCGAATTCTTTGGAATCTTTAGTAGCCAGAGGTTCCGCCTCCTTGTAGCGAGAAGCGACATCAACAACTGTCAGCGCGTACTTATACAGCTTCCGGCCTCGCCGATCATGTGGTAGAAATAGAAGATCAGCTTGGTGGATGTCATTCGGCGTGCAAACATCGAACAAAGGCCTCGGTATTTTTCGGGGACGAGGCAGGTATATCTGCCAGATAGCCTATGTCTATGCTATGTCTCGAGAGCCCCGGGGGCAGGGCATTAGCCAGGATCTGACAATAGGGGGTTTGGGGGCCGCCGTAAATAAGCGGGGGTCTGTCGCCGGAGACATTTTATCGCCACTGTATCATTGAAAAACAAGACCTTTTAATAGCTTTATATCACTGGAAATAATGTATTACTATTGGACCCCAGAAATTGACTGTTTTGGGGGGGGGCACCAAATATATTACACATTTTTCACCAATGACTGACGCTGAGTGCGAATCACTAAAAGAGTACATAAATTTTATATTAAACTATGTATGGTTACAATCTGTTGTGCTTTGGACAACCAAGTGTGAAATAGGGGGTAGAAACTGTAAAATACACAATTCAATACAGATGTAAGGAAAACAATGGCAATTTGGCGCAGCAGTGTGAATGCTGTGAATCAGGAGGTAGAAATAAATAAACAATAAAATACACAAAAGGAAAACAATCAAAATGCATGGTAATTTGGCACAGCGGGTGCATGTAACTCACAGTTACACTACTTCACATTAAAATGGAACGGAACCAAATCAGAATACAGTATACATAGCTCTGAGACTGCGAACAGGCAAAATTATCACCACTGAATCTGTGACTGTCACTCACTAAAAGAGTAGTGTCACCATGCGATTTGAGCAGCTAAGTCACAGTAGGTAGAAATAAACTTTGTAAAATACAAAAAACAATTCAAATACATGTACTATCAGTCACATATCTATGTCGAGAAATTAACTCTGGGCACAGCAGTGCATGTCAAACATCATTTCTGTCATCTGAATACATAATGAATACACTTAAACTTACATGTTAGAAAAATATTCACAATCTAGTATACATACATATAATATTAATTAATACACTTTGAAACAGTGTACTGGTCTGTGGGCTGGGACTCGCCGTAAAAAAATTTTTACCCGTCAAAAATACCCCCTTTGGCTGGATTGCCCGTCCAGTTGGACGGGTGGACGGGTGTCTGGCTAGCCTGGTGCCCGGGGGTAAAAAAAATTCTGCCCAGTGTGTGGTTCGAACCCATGGTCCAAAAAAGCAAAAAGCCTGGTTTATAGCTCAGCCTGTTACCAATTAATCACCACCCTAACGGCGGGCTCCGGATTTTTTTGCGCTAGCGACCCACCGTTAGGGGGATTAATTGGGGCTGACACATCCCACCACCTTTGGGCCATCTACAACACCCCTCTCTCTGCCTCCGAAACTGTCGAAAGTTGCAGAGATTCCTTAGAAGTGCGTAGAGCCCGGCGCCATATGCAGGTAATGTATTCATATACTACATATACAAGAGACCAAATCCAGATTTGAGCTAGCAAACATCCCCTTATACATGTGGTATATGAATACACCCCTTACACACAGCGCCTTTCCCACCTCTGTCAGCCGACTGAGCTATATCCCACGACCCACGAAACACAGGCTAAATTGGAAAGTCTATTTCGCATAATCAAAATATTTCCAATCCTCCGAAAAATACTGGATCTTATCAAACAAGACACGCTGAAAAAGGCTGTCACATTTATTTTTTATAAAAATCCGTGGTTTAAGCCCTATAGTGGGGAGAAAATCGGCTGAATCACCCTGTTGTGCAATACAGCCAGCCTATATATAGACTATACTCCTTATGTATTAAATGCCAACTAGGTCGCCTCATATCAATGTGTGTGTGTGTAGGTGAGACTTGTAAATAAGCGTGTATGCCTTGGCTGGGGAGGCGCCTAAGGGTGGGGAGGGGTTATGGGGAAGCAGGGAAAGGGGGGTGGGGGCCTCTATTAGTTATGGGGAGGTCCCCAAGGGGGGATTGTGCAAGAACCTTTAGTGTGTGTACTGGAACTTCTGGACCTCGCCGGGAATAGGGGCTGGGGCCTCTATGTACCAAGGGGTGGGTGCGCCAGAACCCTCCTTCCCCCTACTACTTAGCTTAATTTCATTATACTAGTGGTACCAGGGAAGGTCTGCATCAACCTGCGGATGGTCGTGGGTTTTCATCGGACCCTGCCCGGTTTCCTCCCACCGTAATGCTGGTCGCCGTGGTATAAGTGAAATACTCTTGAGTACGGCGTCAAACACCAATCAGATAAATAAATAAATCATTATACTAGTGCGGAAAATCCATCTTACGTTCCCACCAAAAATATAAGGTATATTTTGAAAGTTTTGTGTTTGAAAGCAAATGTGATAACAAATATAAATGGCTCCATCGCTTGCCACTCAGCTCTTGAAGTATAGAGCAAGGAAACAGGGGTGGTTGGCCCGGTAGCTGTATAATGTGACTGGGTGGCGTATAATGTGACGTGTCATGTCTGTTGTCCTCGGCAGGATTCTTCAGTGGCGACACCTTTTGGTGACATGGACACACCCTGCCACAAGAAAACACCATGTATGTACACACACCTAATGATTCTTCTTCGTCATATGGCTGAAAAATTGTTCAGTTCGACGTAAAACCCCAGGCATGCATTGTACATACATATACAAACTAATATAAATGATTTGAACCCAACTCCTAAAGTAATTTTATGGAAACTGGTACATTTCTTAAAATACGGCATTCGCATTATAGCATAGAGATAAACGGGAACTGTACTAACCACTTGTAGAGTACAAATGTCTAAAAGAATACTGACGGATTTACCTCCCCCTCGTCGGATCACGTGCGTTACTCAAAGCTAAGCATTTTCTATTAGACTGCGCAGTTTTGTGAAGCTGTGAAGCACGGCGTGATTTGTATCGACAGGTAAGTCCTGTAAGATCGAGTATGTCTACTTTTATAGTGGGATGTTTCTGTTAGGTGAGACAATTGTCGTTACTCGGTCGTGTTACCGCCTGTATTTAGTTGGTCTGGTCGTCCTCAAATCGACACTGACTAGACGTACGACTTGGACGTGTCTTTATATAGACTCTACCCTCAGCCTGTGGGGAAACCTCTAACACTGTCGATACGCAGTCAGAATATTTCCATCTGACGAAAACGACTAATTTTGGTTCATGCTATTAATTGTGTTCATTTTGTCACTGTATATATAGGGCGATGGTACGTAAATTATTACTGTGAGTTTCTGAAGCTTTGACCTTGAAAGGCATTATGCAAACTCTTGCTGAAGGTCGATTATTGGCTGGTGACATGTCGCCTGTTGTACACAAAGACGGAACAACCCAGCCAGGGGTCGCTATTTTTTACTTTCTTTCTTTCTAGTTTACTTTGTTTACAACGCTTGCCTGACTGAACCAAATATAAACACTTGTATATGAGCGACACCCTCTTCGTCATGTCTATTTTATAAAGTCCCAGATGTATATGTAAGCATGAAGTGACTACGTGTAGTATTGACGCCACTCACAGCAGACATTACAGCCTCACCTACTGATCGCGGATAATGGAGGGTGTAACTTGACACAGCGTCGCCCGTCAGGACGGTCCTATGCCCACATGCAGGCCTGTTATAGATTAGCCAGGGCTGCCTGTGTAAAATTTTATCAGACAATAACCTACTTCTACAGCCTATAGCTTACATATCTCCTGCCCAGGTGGATAGGTCGTCTCTATATTGTACGGTAACCATGGCAGCAGCCCTGTATCTGTCTAGATATGTAGGCCTATGTCACATTTCTGATGCGCAGCAGTCAACACTTACGATTTAAACATTGTGTGTTTTATCAGTCTTGAACGCACGACATAGCAGCAGTGTTGTAGTCTGAACTTTTGTGGTTCCTCACAATAACACAAAACACTGGAAGCAGTTAGAGATTGACCTGTCACAATTTTTTCAGATTGAGGAACTTTCGACATTCGCCGTGATTATCATATAATGTCCATTTCTCTTCACTACCACTGTAGAGCAGATGTTTGACTTGATTATCATGTAGTGATAAGTTCCTTTCCGCGCCACTGTCGTTCAGACGTTTAACCCGATTGTCATATAGGGTCATGCCCCCTTCACTACCACTGTAGACCAGATGTTTGACTCGATTATCATGTAGGAATAAGTTCCTTTCCATACCACTGTAGACCAGATGTATGACCCGATTATCATATTGCATCATGCTCCTTCACTACCACCATAGTTCAGATCTCTGACCCAATTATCTTATACCTCGTCCCACCATTTTTGTTGAAGGTGTTTGCTAATTGGCTGGTCTTACCTTTAAATCAACAGACTCTCGTTTTCACACACCAATCTGCTATTCATGAACGGAGCTGTATAAATGTGTCGTCACTGTCAAACACGTTTGGCCAAATTGGCTTGGCCAGATGTTTGTCAAAGAAATGTCTCGTACATGATAAACGTTAGAATCACCAAATGTCTATGAAAACAGTTATTTCCTCTCAGGGAAGCGAGGGGCTGAAATTCTCCTCAAACATATGTATAGTAATGATTCTTCAGTAATAGCGACAAAAAATACTGTACCCTGTATGTTGAACTGCAGATGCAGACTGTGTGCTGTGTTGAAATTTTATATTTTTCGTAAATGGGAGGACCTGTATTGGTACCTCTCTAAGTAATTAGCTGGTTTTATTTCAGTGAAAAACCGAGCGCGTAATGGCTGAAAGCAAGGAAAATCGTGAAGAGGTTCTCACATGTCCGATATGTGTGGAAACATTCCGGAAACCAGTAACGTTACCTTGTCAGCACAGTTTTTGCAGAGAGTGTATTGGTGTGTATGCTGAGAAGTCTAAACCTGGACAGACTGACGAGGTCATCTGTAGCATGCGGAGTGAGGGTGTTGACCAGCTGATCTCATGCCCTGTATGTCGGACATCAACCAGTCTGCGGAGAGAAGGTGTGGCTGGCCTGCCTCCCAACTTTCATCTGGCTGAAATAGTAGAGAGGTTCTCTTCTGCTGTGAAGGTTGAGGATGACATCCCATACTGTTCTCTGTGTGAGGAGGATAATCAGGCTAAAGCTGTCAAGTTTTGTACCGACTGTTGTTTACTGTATTGCAAAGACTGTCTGGCTTCTTGTCACCCCATGAGGGGGGCTGTTAAACGTCACCGGCTGATTTCGTCCATGGAGTACCTCTCTCAGGAAACCTCACAGCGACAGACCAGCAGGGATGAACAGTCAACTCAGCAAGCGTCATGTGCGAGACATGGTCAGCCATTCTGCTTGTACTGTGTACGGTGCCAAGTGGTGATCTGTATGGGGTGTGTGGATGACCATCCAAAACACGCTATGCAAGGTATATCATCCGCAGCTGAGAATGACAAGGTAATGCAAGAAAGACATTCATATATCCGCCAACAACCAAAATGGATGTTCTGAGTCATAAATCGTACAATCAATTCCCAACACAACAATTAATACGAACCACGAAAATCTAAGAAATTGTGTAAATTCAAAATTACTTTGGAATCCTACAAAGAGAAGGAGTATACAGTTTTCAACGATGTTAGAAAGACGCAAGGGTGTTCTAAGCGAATGACTTAAATCATTATCTAGATCGTGTACCACGCTAGTATCTAAGTCGACAATCAAAATAAATATGTCATGATTTTGGAATTATATATTGACCCAAAGTTTATAATCTATAGTGAAGAATGGGGCTTTTTGTCCAGTATTACTGTGAGCCGTTTTAAAGGCGGATTTTTCAATGTAACTTTTTTTCCATTGCAGCTAGCTGTTTTGAACAAGACTGGTGAACTGGAGAAAGTGCTACAAGAAACTAAAGAATCACTGTCAAGAGTTATGAGGCTGCACAATAAGATACAGGTTGGTGTTTTTGATGACGCTTTGTCAACTTGTGATTTATTGCATATTTGGTGACTCATTTTGAGTATGTAAATTATTGCTATCATTCACAAATCCAGGAAACGTACAGCTGTCATTTATCAAGTATTGATAAATCTCTGTTCTGTCGCACATTATATATGTGTATTAAAGAGTTAAACCGAACAGAAGCGACTTTTTTATAAGAACTTGAGCACGATATTACGCGGACTGATGCGGGGATTCATTTGCATGACGGACGAGTCCATTTACATATTTCTGATTTATTTAATCAGACTATGATATCATTATTATGACTTGCTTCTCAGTGACACAGACGCGATATGCCCACCTCTGGCAACTCCAGTAGATACATCATCGCCGAACATACCCTGTCATAATATCTATATTGTATATATGTACTCAACATATGTGATGAGGTGACCCTGTTAGTGTTTCAACCAACCACTGATGGTCTCCGCAGCATAAAGGCTGCAGCATCTCACCCAGCTTGGAGCACCAGTTGTGATGTTGAACCAACAACGTTTCTGAGTCGACACCTCCATGTATATGTACGCCACTAGACTAAAGGGAGATCCCCTCCAGCCAGGACGTACATTGTGGACACAGTTATGTGTGCTTATATTCCACCCTGTTACACATACTTACATAATTTCTTGAACACACTTGTAATGGTCTGGATGAGATAATAAACGTTCTTTCTGTTCGTCAGGAAACTCAGGAACTTCACACTCAAGAGGTAGAAAGGGCTTATTGTGCAGCCTTGGAAGCCTTACAAGCCTGGAAACAACAGTCCTTAGATGGCATAAAAACCCGCTATTCACAGTGGAATGTGGAGTGTAGCGCCATACTCAAACATTTCCAAATTCAAGCTCAGGAAATGGAGAGGATGGTACAGGCTTCCAAAGATTTGTTAGCCTCAATGGACGTGGAATTTTTACAGGTAAGTCAGATGCGTACAGTCTCTAACATTGGTTCAGCTGCCTCAACTCCAGTTAAATACTTCAACAAACCACAGAGGACAACCATTCAATAATTTGCCAGCTTAAGAGAACGTACATCCTATTTATTTTTACATGTATGGGCTAAAGATATCTTTGTTCTGGCAGCTGATTTGTAAAACAAATGTGATATGTATGTTGTATAAAACAGTGCGTAGATTGACCTTGCCATTCAGGGCAACTGGGTTTTTGGTGATTGGGAGCAACTGGGAACATGCGATCCGACACTGGTTTTAGTCGATTTACATGCGCTTGCGATCACCGACAACTGCTGAGTCAGCAGTGGCTCGGAGTTCAACATGTTCTACTTTTCTGCGATTCGAAGCTTCCAGTTGTACCTGGTTCCGTCGATCCACGTGTGCTTGCGTCCAGTTCGTCACAGGTGCTCTCAGTGATGCATCACGTGGTGCATCACATGTATGTTACACGATGAAAATAACGACCACCAAGAAGATGGATGAGGGGGGAATAATCTCACCGATATTTAGAGGCTTAGCCCGTGCTTGTGCGACATCTTCTGCAAGGCACAGACAAAGCATATGATGTACATGGGGAGTTTAACGAGGGGGTGGGAGAGCTGTAATTACAACAAATTATTAAATTTGTCTATCCGTTCAACGATTAAGGGAATAAAGTGAAAATTTGTAATGGAAGGACAAGGAAATCTTCGAAGAAACGTTATATTTCGGTAGAAAAGA
This sequence comes from Liolophura sinensis, assembly GCF_032854445.1. NCBI lineage: Eukaryota > Metazoa > Mollusca > Polyplacophora > Chitonida > Chitonidae > Liolophura > Liolophura sinensis. Next base: position 9,824,682 of record NC_088296.1, on the reverse strand, counting down.
CAATTTAAAGCTATTTCAGACATTATATCAATCACATCCACGCATCATGTACTGTCACTTTGCTAAGTTTCTGCTCATTTGCTGCCAGTCATAGTTGACCTACTCGCACCAAGGCGCCGTCGTATAAGAAAAATATTTTTGAGCACGACCTAAAACACCAATCAAACATGATGTTGTCCCAATTTTCAATCATCCGGATGATAACGGCTACTTCATGTATTGAGTTTTTCAGCCCAAAAGAGTTGATTTACCTGGAACAGAAAGTTCAGACCCATTGGCGATAAGCCATTAACACAATGGCTACTTTCACAAGCTTGTAACACACACAATTTGATAGCGTTTACAGTGTTTGTTGTATTTGTTTGTTTGCGAGTTTAACCATCATCCTTATTTTATGCACAGGTATATTTCATTTGAGGTCAATTTTACTATAGGCTATCATTTTCATGAACGTGCCGTAAAATAACCATAAATCAGACGTAGAAAGGGACTGCTAACAGGAAGGCCAAAATTAAGCCAATTTTTCATTATCCTGACATCACTATTTTATATCCCTCTGTTTAGAAGACTTCTACCCTGGTCTCTGACTTATTGTCCATGGTTAATACGACTGTGTACCATCTTCCCACAGCCGTTACGAGAAGGGGAGATAACTCTAGTGCATTTTACTATTACAAAACTTTCTGTCACAATACATGTGAAACTGATAAAGGATTGCTTCTCTGACAGTAGCATAGAATTAAATCCTTATCACAACGTAGGATTTATACATTCACTAACTTCAAGTTGGTTACTGTTTTACTTGTATGCGGTGAAACAAATGGTTTCATTTTCAACTAAGATTGGGTAATAGGCAAATTTTGCAGGAAAATTGCACTGTAAAAAGCACTATAGAGTTCATTACACCGGAATTTAGAGCTGATTTTGACTGTGTGATTGACTAGGAAGTGGTGTAATTGCTTAAGGGAAGAGCCAAAGCCCCTGTGTACTATAGGGGCAGTAGGACATTTCAATTAAAACTGTATTCTTTGTTACATGTTGTGGTGAAAGTATACCCTAATTCTTCTAAAACTTGGGACAGATATTAGCAGTGTTGGAAGTAGAATATTACATTTCTTTATCAACCTTTTGGAAAAGTAAGGGTATGAGTATGTTGTTCATTAGATGGTCTAACAATGTGAGAATAGAGAAACCCAATATTCCTGCCAGAATTACATATAGATTGACTAAAATGAGCAAACCAGGTGACCCAGATTTTAGAAGGAATGGAGTAGGTAAAGAATCTTTGTTTCAGTTTTCATCATTACATGATTTTATAAGATGCTCAATTCTGTTTGTTGACAGGGTTCCATGGACTTCACCAAAACGTATGTATAAATGTGTTATACCTCTCTAGGTTTGTTATACATGTGCACATGACTATTGTCAGCAGATGTGTTTCTGTAACACTGAGTACCAGCACTGTAGTTGTCCAAAACATGACCCAAGCGTAAAATATATCTAGTGTTCAAACATACATTTGCTCAGACAAATCAGACCTAACCTGCTAGGTACATCATGACATTTTCATAACTGTGGTACACAGGATTACCACATGACTGTGTCTCTTTGTTTTCTGTCCTCTGTTCACAGAATTGATGACCAACTGAATGAGATAAGAGCAGATCTGGAGAAACATGAGGTCAGCAGACAAAAGCTTCGAGATTCTCTACAACATGACCAAGTTGTTCCTAGACAGGTGACTGTAAAAGAGACAGTGCAAGAACTTCAGGACTTAGAAGCAGCAGTCGGTGGACAAATGTCATCCCTACGTGTTACAAGTAGGTTCTTATATGTATAAAAGGTGTACAGTAGGGTGTGCTCAGAGGACATGAACAACTGTGGGGTTTACACTAGTATGTGCATAACAGACACAAATATAAAGTGGAGAAAGGGCAGAGTTGTGCGTGTGCAAAACACATGGCAGACTGTGCTAAGAAGAAAACAAACCGATATGAGCTGTAATACAGCAGGGCACACCCTGAAAATGAACAGTATTCCAAGAGTAACAAAAATGAGAAGAGTTTACAAAAAGCAGAGATAGTGTGAGGTGTACATTAGGTTGTGAACAAACCACGACCTGATGTCAGGCTTAAAGTAGGGTGTGCGCAAAAGACACAAAGTAATGCAAAGCACAAAAGGGTGTACACAGAAGACACAAACTAATGTGAGACATGTATTAGGGGTGTGCACAAACATAAACTTATGTCCGGCATTATCTGAGGTGTCCACAACAGACACAAACTAATGTGAGGTATGCATTAGAGTGGGCAAATAGATACAAACTAATGTGAGGTATACAACAGGGTGGACAAAACAGATACAAACTAATGTGAGGTATACAGTAAGGTGTGCACAGAAGACACAAACTAATGTGAGGTATACAGTAGAATGTGCCCAGAAGACACAGACTAATGTGAGGTATACAGTAGGGTGTGTACAGAGGACACAGACTAATGTGAGGTATACAGTAGGGTGTGCACAGAGGACACAAACTAATGTGAGGTATACAGTAGGGTGTGCCCAGAGAACACAAACTACTGAGAGACATGAAATAGTGTATGGTACTTGTAAAGTGTACACTGAGCTAAGAGCTCAAAAAGAATTCAATAGTCTGTCCAAAGAAATTAAAGGACAATGTAAGCTATATACAGTATGATATGCTCATAAATAAATAAAAATGTGGTGTATACAACGTTATGGTTTTTTTTTTTCAAAACAAGGAAAATACATTGCAAAGTTATATAACAGCACGTGTACAGCTAGAAAAGGACACATAGTAGTGTAGCCTTCGGTGTCTGCCTGATTTTTACTTTATGTGTACCAAATCAGTAGTTGTACTGTTAGCTCAGGGCTGGTGTGTGTGTATTCTGTAGTGTCTGGGTGATATTTACCCCATGTATAAAAATCAGCAGTAGTACTCTTAGAACAGGACACATAGTAGTGTACCCTTCGGTGTCTGTGTGATATTTACCTAATGTATGAAATTAGCAGGTGTGCCGTTAGAACAGGAGAGATGGCATTGTATCCATCACTGTCTGGGTGATATATACATCATGTGTACAAATCAGCAAGTGGAGTGTTAGAACAGGACACATGGCAGGGTACCTCTCACTATCTGGGTGATATATACATCATGTGTACAAATCAGCAAGTGCACTGTTAGAACAGGACACATGGCAGGGTACCTCTCACTCTCTGGGTGATATATATATCATGTGTACAAATCAGCAAGTGCACTGTTAGAACAGGACACATGGCAGGGTACCTCTCACTCTCTGGGTGATATATATATCATGTGTACAAATCAGTAAGTGGAGTGTTAGAACAGGACACATGGCAGGGTACCCCTCAGTGTCTGGGTGATATATACATCATGCGTACAAATCAGCAAGTGCACTGTTAGAACAGGACACATGGTAGGGTACCTCTCACTCTCTAGGTGATATATATATCATGCGTACAAATCAGCAAGTGCACTGTTAGAACAGGACACATGGCAGGGTACCTCTCGGTGTCTGGGTGATATATACATCATGTGTACAAATCAGCAAGTGCACTGTTAGAACAGGACACATGGCAGGGTACCTCTCACTCTCTGGCTGATATATATATCATGTGTATAAATCAGCAAGTGGAGTGTTAGAACAGGACACATGGCAGGGTACCCCTTGGTGTCTGGGTGATATATACATCATGTGTACAAATCAGCAGGTGGAGTGTTAGAACAGGACACCTGGCAGGGTACCTCTCACTCTCTGGGTGATATATACATCATGCGTACAAATCAGCAAGTGGAGTGTTAGGACAGGACACATGGCAGGGTACCTCTCACTCTCTTGGTGATATATACATCATGTGTACAAATCAGCAAGTGGAGTGTTAGAACAGGACACATGGCAGGGTACCTCTCACTCTCTGGGTGATATATACCTCATGCATACAAATCAGCAAGTGCACTGTTAGAACAGGACACATGGCAGGGTACCTGTCACTGTCTGGGTGATATATACCTCATGCGTACAAATCAGCAAGTGCACTGTTAGAACAGGACACATGGCAGGGTACCTCTCACTCTCTGGGTGATATATATATCATGTGAACAAATCAGCAAGTGCACTGTTAGAACAGGACACATGGCAGGGTACCTCTCGGTGTCTGGGTGATATATACATCATGTGTACAAATCAGCAAGTGGAGTGTTAGAACAGGACACATGGCAGGGTACCTCTCGGTGTCTGGGTGATATATACATCATGTGTTCAAATCAGCACGTGGAGTGTTAGAACAGGACACATGGCAGGATACCTCTCACTCTCTGGGTGATATATACATCATGTGTACAATCAGCAAGTGGAGTGTTAGAACAGGACACATGGCAGGGTACCTCTCACTGTTTGGGTGATATATACATCATGTGTACAAATCAGCACATGGAGTGTTAGAACAGGACACATGGCAGGATACCTCTCACTCTCCGGGTGATATATACTTCATGTGTACAAATCAGCAAGTGGAGTGTTAGAACAGGACACATGGCAGGGTACCCCTCGGTGTCTGGGTTATATTTACCTCATGTTTGCAAACCAGCAAGTGGAGTGTTAGAACAGGACACATGGCAGGGTACCCCTCGGTGTCTGGGTGATATATACATCATGTGTACAACTCAGCAAGTGCACTGTTAGAACAGGACACATGGCAGGGTACCTCTCACTGTCTGGGTGATATATACATCATGCGTACAAATCAGCAAGTGCACTGTTAGAACATGACACATGGCAGGGTACCTCTCACTGTCTGGGTGATATATACATCATGCGTACAAATCAGCATGTGCACTGTTAGAACAGGACACATGGCAGGGTACCTCTCACTGTCTGGGTGATATTATCCTTGTGGACAAATCAGCAAGTGCACTGTTGGAACAGGACACATGGCAGGGTACCTCTCACTGTCTGGGTGATATATACATCATGTGTACAAATCAGCAAGTGCACTGTTAGAACAGGAAACATGGCAGGGTACCTCTCGGTGTCTGGGTGATATTTACCTTATGTACAAATCAGCAAGTGCACTGTTAGAACAGGACACATGGCAGGGTACCTCTCACTGTCTGGGTGATATTTACCTCATGTGTACAAATCAGCAAGTGCACTGTTAGAACAGGACACATGGCAGGGTACCTCTCACTGTCTGGGTGATATATACATCATGTGTACAAACCAGCAAGTGGAGTGTTAGAACAGAACAATTGGCAGGGTACCTCTCACTGTCTGGGTGATATTATCCTCGTGTACAAATCAGCAAGTGCACTGTTAGAACAGGACACATGTCAGGGTACCTCTCACTGTCTGGGTGATATATACATCATGTGTACAAATCAACAAGTGCACTGTTAGAACAGGACACATGGCAGGGTACCTCTCACTGTCTGGGTGATATATACATCATGTGTAGAAATCAGCAAGTGCACTGTTAGAACAGGACACATGGCAGTGTACCTCTCACTGTCTGGGTGATATTTACCTCATGCGTACAAATCAGCAAGTGCACTGTTAGAACAGGACACGTGGCAGGGTACCTCTCACTGTCTGGGTGATATTTACCACATGCGTACAAATCAGCAAGTGCACTGTTAGAACAGGACACATGGCAGGGTACTGCATGTTTGCAAATCAGCAGGTGTACTGTTAATACGAATAACATATTGTTCCCCTGAGTGCAGAGCAAAAAAGATACAAACTAATGTGAGGCATTCAACAGGGTGTGCAAAAAGGATACAAACTAATGTGAGGCATGCAATAGGGGGGGCAAAACAGATACAAACTAATGTGAGGCATGCGTCCCATACAAACTAATGTGAGGTATGCAATAGAGTGAGCAAAACCGATAAAAATTATTTTGAGGTATGCAGTACGATGTGCACATAGGATATAAACTAGTGTGAGGCATACAGTAGGGTGTGCACGGAAGACGCACACTAATGTGAGGCACATGTATATGAGAGGATGTTCCCAGAAGACACAAACTAATGTGAGGTATACAGTAGGATGTGCACAGAAGACAAACTAATATGAGACAGATGGAAGTCTTCCCATCAGTGTCTGGGTGATATTTACCTCGTGTACAAATCAACAAGTGCAATGTTAGAACAGAACACATGGCAGGGCACCCTCAGTGTCTGGATGATATTTACCTCATGTTTTCAAATCAGCAGGTGTAGTGTTAATACAGAACAGATAACATATTGTACCCTTGAGTGAGATTTACCTCATGAGTGTGAGTGTACTGTTAAAAGAGGATAGATAACACAGTGTACCCCTCTGTAAAATAAAAAGAAAGTAACTCCGAATATTGAAGTGATAATATAAGTCTGTGTTTCTATCACTATATTTGTGCCATCATCGGGAAATATATATGGTAAAGAATACATAGGCTTATATACATGTAGGTGCGTAGGTATACAATGCATGCATGTACAAAGACAAAACAAAGTGTGGTAAGTTAGAAGAAAGGCAGGAATGGTTGAGCCTGAATTACATAACGTTAAGCTGGTATTGCATGAAAAACTGAAGAAAAGAGAATAAAATGTAGAGTTGAAGCTAGAATTTCAAAAACAGGGTGGTTGGGTGGAGGGTGGTGAATATAATATATATAAAACAGATACTGGTGAAAACAAGACGTTTTATTATTATTATAAGGTAGAGAATCCATGTATGTAGGTCTATATATTAATAATTGTTTATCTACATTTATCTCCTCACTTGATATACGTTTGATTTTTTTAAAATTTTGTAATATTTAAATCTATTTAAAAATCTGGTGCAGAAAATTTAAGCTAATACTTCTTTATTACTAATAATTGTGATAAATAAAATAGCCTTTGGGGTGTGAGAAAGTAAGTTGTGTGTGGCGAGTTACCTCCCTTACTACACAGACCGCTTTGGCAGGGTGTTACGCCACGAATGCCAGCAAGCTTACTACAGATTCATAGTGACTTTTCTGTTCCAATGTGCCATGACTGACAACTAAAACCCTGTGTCCGATAGAGGAAGGTATTGTTCTTGTTGTAGGTGATAAGTTTCAAACAAATTAGAGCGTTAAAAGGCTGTATTTTAATCCAGTACTTGGTCTGTCGTACCCGTCATTTAGTGATGGATCCAGTTCTTGTCGAAGCTCAACTCTTTTGAACCGTCTGAAAATGACAGAAATTTGTGTATAAATTACATTCTTGTCACAGCAATATGTGTGATTTTATTCCAAGAGACTGTGTTCAGAAAGTAAAACCACTGTATGTGTACAGGTATTTAAACTTCAGTCTTACAGCGTGTGTTTATGGTTTGCTGTTGTTTATGCTGCTTCTGTTGTGTTTTTGCAGAGCCGACGCTGAGATTCACAGAGACAGACCGCCGTGTGCTGAGAATCACTGACAGGGGCTCAGTGGTAAAGGCTGAGGACTTGTCCGTGGGGTGGTGTGGGAGAGCTGTGACAGACGGGCGTTACCAGACGGGCAGGTACTACTGGGAGATACACATCACCTGTTCACCTGACTGTAACTGTTGTGTAGGGGTGACACAGGAGAGCTGTGGTGTGAGGAGGATGACAGACCCTGGCCGTAACACCTGGTACATTGGGATGTTGTACCGTGGTGATGAGGTCAGGTGTTATAGTGACTGTGGAGGTGAGATCAAACCTGCCTATCTACAGTACAGACGTTACACACGACCTCATCACCTGGGTGTGTACCTGGACTGTCATGACCACACACTGACAGTCCTGGACTGTGACAACAACCAGGTAATGTACACTGTCAGTGATGTTATCGTCACAGAGCCTCTCGTGCCATGGGTTGGGTTTGATGTCAGGTCTGGATCTGGATCTGTGTCTGCTCGTCTGGTAACGGGGGACTCTGCAACTCTGCCTCAAGTTCTCTGTGATATGATAAGCACCTCCTGACCATCGGGTAATTATTCATTACATCTTTTCCATCATATTATAATTTGTTTCAAATAGAGTGGTTAATTATGTCTCAAAATTTTTGGGTATAAATGTTTTAGTTAATGTCAGCAGTGTGGCTAATTCAGTAATCTGTCACAAGCTTACAGCTTGGTGTAGTTGTACACAGTCTGTCTGACTTGTCCTGAACATCAGTGTCAGGTTTTTTCCAGACAAAATACATGTAGATAATGACTGGGTAGTTTTAGTTTTAGTAATGGAGATTTGTGAGAAAGCGACTGAGGGTATAAAGGATTATTTTTCTTACCATGATCGGGCCGGTATGCCATAACTCAGGAGTGGTTTCAGATTAAATCGTCAAAAAAGATCAGATCAGATTGACGTTGTTGTTGCAGCACGTTACACAAGACAAGAAAAAGATCACGTGGATGAGTACAGGTAGAGCTTTTGGCACTTGACCTTAGATGCAGATTGGGCCAGAAGAGGTTGGCAGGATAAGCTACATGTAGTCATCTAGGTTGTGTTATGTAACTTGGATGTAAGTTTCGGATAAAAATGAGAGAAAAACATAACCTGTGGGCCATTATTGATACTGTCTCTTTTGAGTGCAATCCAACCAGCCCTCCAATAAAGGACCCCACTTGAAAGGGTGTTTTTCTTAGACGTTTCATTACCCAGAATGTACAAAAATTCCCTGTCGACCTACCCTATTTTGTCTCCATGATGAGGTTAATCCCATGCTGAACAAGGACTGTTTTTAGGATGCTGTTGTCAGCTGTAAGTTCTCGTTTTTTATATATTTCTCTATTTTTCAACTTAGTTTATTCAAACATTGGCGTCCTTAACACTTTGTCATGATCTGGGCATAGTTTGTGTGTCTCATATGTTAACAATAGTAAACATTTTAAGCTGTTTATCAGATTTTTATCTTCAGTCTGAACACAGTGACATTTTAGTGGACTATTTGTGTTTTTTGAATACATCTACCACATTACTATGTAAACATCTGACCCGTTTTCTATAATAAACACTTATGTCTTAGTCACTAAACAGCTTTTTATGAATAAATATACCAGTTGGCATTAATCCATACTGTAATAAAAATGTGTTTAAAAACAGTTATTTTTAATGTGTAGGCCTACTGTAAATCGTTAACCTTTTTAGCCACTAAAAGTGTTTACTGGAATCTGTGCATATATTTAATATGAAATAATGCTAAAATGATTTGTTTGTGTCAGTGAAGATGTAAGCTTCATAAAACTGTGCCAATTATTTATCTACACTCTGTAGTTCTCTTAACAGTATTTCAAATTATCGGTTAAAGAGGTGGCTGAAGAGGTTGAAGAGTTTATAGTAAGCTGTATGAGGAAGGTTGAAAAAATTAGGATAAGCGATATGAGGAAGGTTGAACAATTATGATAAGAAATATAAGGAAGGATACCACAGATATATATTATGGATATAACCTTTTTTTCCTTTAAATGACTTTTACATGTAAGTGCTGTGATATGACATGTGACATGTATTATTGTATTCACTGTCCTGTAAGCATTAAGCTCACATTGTGATATTTTCCAATAAATAGTTTCTCAAAACATGTATATACATTGATTATGTTGCAGTTTATTCAGAATATAGTTGTTTTTTTTTTCTTGCTTGCATGAACTTAGCTTGATGAAGTGATTAAAGTATCATTGTTACATCGCTTTTCATTTGTTTTTTAAATTCAGACCCTGTCCACACTTTTTCTTTTATAAATGTAATCAGTTTTTCTTGTACATGTATTAACATTGACTCTCTTTTATTGCATACATGTATGAATAACTACAACATGAGCTGCCTCCTTGTTATGTTTAATTAACTTCACCCAGAGCTGCAGACCTACACATGCTTAATCCTCTCTTTAGGTTTAACCTTCAAAACCAGCTTTGGTCTCCGACTTGATGTGCAGCTCAAATCATGTATCCGAAGGGCTTCTGTTGTCATCTGTGAGTTTGTCTGGGTGTTTTTGAATTCCCATACATGTATTTTCAGTAAAACACAACAACGTGTGTATGTAAAATCAGCTGGCAAATCATCTTTGATTTCTGTGATCTCTGAACTTTGCAAATATGAAAGTCTGGCTTGTAGCTGATTTACCTTAGGAAGTGGCTTCATCCCCAGTACTGTTGCTATGAGAACCTGTCGTCAAGATCCTGAGGTCACTGCACCATTTCATCAGCTTGCTGTTATTTTGACGTCAGTTGTTGTTGTATTTATGTATGATTCGGTAATAATTTGCCATTCTCTGCCTTTTGTGTTCCAACTTCTGAAACATATGCTTAAAAAAACTAAATGATTGTGTAATGTGTAGTCGTTTGAATGGTTGAATTACAGTGTCAATAAAATGTAGTAATACAAACGTAAATCATGCACAGTATGTCGCATTTTTACACAGGGTTATACATATACCAATTTCACAATGAACATTTTCAAATTACCCGATAGGTCTCTTCTCAGTAGTGCTGGTTTCCTCTCTGTCTGTTAACTTGTGGGTAGATTATTTGATGTGTATCTTTTCAGGTGTGATGGGTTTCCTCTCTGTTATACCTTGTCCGTATGTTGCGTGATGTGTATCACGTGTATCAGCTGTAATGGGTTTCCTGTCTGTCTGATACGTTGTGCAAATATTTACCTGATGTGTATCTTCTCTGGTGTGATGGGTTTTCTGACTCTCTGACTCTTGGTCCACATATAACCTGATGTGTATCTTTATAGGTGTGGTAGATTTCCTCTCTGTGATACCTTGTCCGTATGTTACGTAATGTGTATCTTTTCAGCTGTGATGGGTTTCCCGTCTGTCTGATACCTTATGCGAATATTACCTGATGTGTAGTGGCTTTCCTGTCTTTCTGACACTTGGTCCACACATGACCACACATGATGTGTATCCTCTCAGGGAACCTGGTTTTCCCCTGTTCCAAATACCGGGTTCACACACTACATGGTGTGTAACTGCTCGGGAGGGCTGGTTTTGCCCTCTCTCTAATACCGGGTCCACACTCTACATGGTGTGTTACTGTAGCTTCTCGGGAGGGCTGGTTTTCCCCTCTGTAATACAGGGTCCACACATTACATGATGTGTAACTTCTCTTAAAGCTAAAAGAGGCATATTGAAGGCTGAGTTTTATATTCGCTGATATAAAGAACGCCAAGTCCAGCTTATGCCGTCTTCCGCTCCGGTCGTACATGTGGGCGGAATTCATGTAGGGGTTTATTATATATTTCACTTTTAAACTAAAGTGTTTCGGTAAACATTTATGACTGTACCAAATATCTTTTCAAAGTTTTGACATCTCAAATATAGCTTTTCTTTGTTCTTTAGCCAATATAAATATTTGGCCTGTCAAAGGTCCGTTGAAATCAATCTCGTTCCCCCTCTTCGCTCTCCTAAGACCCTGTCCTTTGAACTTGATCATGAGTTAAAGCAACGTGTTAGTGTTTTATAGTTCTAGGCTACAAAAACGTCCTTAGGTTAAGTCCTCGACATTTTGCGGTCCGACGCTGCCCGTTGGCGGTGAATCCCCGTATTTGTCATCTTGTGATAGAACTCTTAAAACTTCATTGTTACATTTAACACTGTGACGATCACGAGGAGTGACTGCACTTATAACAGTTACATGTATCTGACCAGTTTTATTATGTGCTAATGTTTCAACACTTTTCAAGGGTGTACATATTTCTACTCCATTAAAAGGGGGAACTCTGTTTCAACTGTTTGTTTACAATGTTGATTACCAAACTTTTAATGGAGATGGCATGTGAGAACTTTGACACTCTGATAAAAGTGCCCTGATAATTCTCATAAATTCAGTCCCTCCTCGCACATGATCTTTACAATGTTAATTTTAACATTTTAGCTTTAAGAGTAAAAGGTCGTCATACGTAACGCCACCTTCGCTTCACACTAAAGACATTCACTGACGACTGACATCATAGGTTCAAATCCAGCATTCGCTGATTTAGCAGCAACTTAAAGACAGGTATTCGTATCTACCAGCCGTCAACAAAGATGTGCGTCCCGGATCAATAGTCACAAGTCCAGATCCCAAACAGACGTTTAACACGTGCCAACAAAACAACTAAGAAAGTATATGAAGTACGAGAATGGTAATAGAATGGTTTAAGGGAGTTGTTTTCTTTACCCATAAATATGCGCGACGACCTCAGCAGAAGGGGAGTGCTATTAATGTGACTGCGTGTTAAATGTCATGACAACACAGTATTTTGAGTATTTCTAGACCAGTGACGTCTAATATATTGCAACTTATTTCACTGCATTTTTTCTACCTAATTCTGCTTAAGCCATGGTGCTAGGAGACGTGTAGATTGCTACTATTTATGCATTTACTTGAACAGTTAAAATAAAACCCTGACTGAGACAACTTGATCAGAGGTGGTGTTTCAATGGTTACCTGTGACCAATTGTCGGCTATCCCGTTGTTGTCGCTGCTCTGGTTTTACTCTCTATTCTGTACGTCTTTAATTATATTGAGTGCGATGTATATAAAAAAAAATTTATCAAATAGGAAAATATGAATGTATTATAAATATAGGAGAAATGTCAGGTATAGCCTACCTGGCGAAGAGTGTTGACTTCCAGAGTGCCTTATCTAGTGAAGAAGAAAACCAATTAAGAAATTCAAGTTAAGTTGTTTGGAGGTTTGTTTCACTTATAAAAATACGATCAGCATTATGGCGGGAGGAAAGCAGACAGAGCCCTGGAAAACCCACGAGTACGCTGACAAAATTTCCCACGCCCCACTAGAGAGGAAGATAAAGAAATAAGAAGTAAGACAGGTTTAACGTGATTTTATCAATGAACAGCACACATATGCTCAGAGTCAGCAAGAATGCTGATAATTTTTTTTTTCAAAAAATCATTTCAATTTGTTTCCATGGAAACAGAAATCTTCACATAATCATACTAATTTGGAGGCCCTTGTATAGTTAAATCACCCCTTGTTCTTGCTTTCCACTTTGCCCTGACATAAAACGTATACATAAGCAATGTGGAGTGAATCTTTGGATTGGACAATACTAACCCTTAACATATCGCGTGATCTCGTGAGTGTATTATAAATCGACTTTGTAATTCAAGCAAATCAACAGTCAGAAGTATGTGAATTTGGCAACGCATGAAATAGAGCAAATCTCACGTTATTTATATTAATTAGTTTATTTGATTGGGGTTTTACGCTGTGCATATGAATATTTCACTTGTACGAGGACGGCTGGCAATACGGTGAGAGGAAACCGGACTCTGGCCTGGAGAAACACACGACCATCCGCAGGTTGCCACGGAACCTTACCACGTCCCGGAGATTTTGTAAATAGGACGGTGGGTAAACGCTGGAGTACATTTAAAGTCACCTTGTAAACTAAATACGTTTTAAAGGCACAGAGGGTACACATGCAATACGGACCAATGAGAAAGCAACTAGATATTGGTCGATGCCTGACCGTGTAGACACACCCGAAAGACGTAACGTGCAGTCTACGAACTGGAGAGACCACTATTCTGAATGACGCCAGTATCTCTGCCATCGATAAACAGTGCAAAACATAAAGTTGTAACAGTGTAGTACCAGTGCTGTGACGATGGCAGGGTTAAGAGCTAAGAACGTGTTACTCTTCGTTGTGGTGTTTTCTGTGATTTTATGTAGCACATGGGTATCAGGTAAGACCATTTCAAAAGCTGTTTTTAAAACAAATAATTTACCTGTTCGAAAAAAAAAATGCATTATTTTACAGTTTGCCATTTGACTGGTGAACGTATTCACGATATGGTGTACAACAACACATCGAATGAAGCGAACGAAGAGCGTTTGAAAACGTAATTTATAAACATGACGTTGCATTAGGCATAAGTGTTTAGGCTGAAAAAAGCGTCACGGTTTGGCCAAGAGTAATAATTACCCTAACAAATGGGGTTTGTGTCTGTTACATTCCATGACACCTGATGGGGCACCATGTTAAATCACACCACATTGATGCCTTTTCAAATGTTTCCTGGTATTTGCACAATGTACAAGCCATTTTTAAAACCTTCAGTAATCTCTAAGGAATGGATACACATCAAAACAGGCTGGATTACCACCTAAAGGATTCAGGAAACGTTTCGTTATTATTTATTAATGTACGTAGTATATGACGCGGCCTTGTAGATAAATCTACAGAAAGTTTATCAGCTCTCTTCTTGTGGCCTAAAAATGACAACAGTTTTCGTAACGACCCAGCGGTCTGCCTGCTGTTTTGTCGTCAACGGTGATATCTGTCAAAACAACTTTGTTTATTTCCGAATATTTCCGATCATTGAGGCCGAATAGAAAGGTTATTATAACACATATAATAGGCCACTAAAATTATTTTTCTCTCATTTTTGGCATACCTGACTTCATGTGCCTTAAAACTATACATGTACCCTTATATAGCACCATTCCATGCATCCTAAGTAGGTGTCATCTGCTGGACGAAATATTTCCCTGTTTCAGGTTCGGAACTTAGGGAGACATGCTACAACACGGGAGAGTGCCCTGCCCATTCAGTGTGCAAGGCCCACTCTTGTGAAATGTTCATTTGTCAGTGTGAAGTCGGCTACTTTCAGTTCAATTCACACAGCAGTGTGTGCAGCAAAGGTGAGTGAGGAGAGCACAAGGTGATAGTTTCTACATGATATTACCGATGACATCCAGGCCCTTATCAATTTATCCCAGTTAGGGTTTTATTCGGACTAGTCATGTATGCGCATGTGTTTAAGAAGCAGGGTAGAAGCCAGCCTTGTACCATAACTTAGGCAGAGTTTTGTAATAAACTGCAGCAATGTTAGTTGCAATTTATTAGAACAATTTTTGGAAATATTGTTTTTGAACAAAAAAAATTGGTTTCACTATATCCTGGTGAGTTACATGCAGACCGACGTCACGTTGAACAGCGTCACGTTGAGCTATATACATCTTATTTTCTTGGCCCTGTTCTAATTGCTCGTCATCTCGCAGCGTCACGGGGGGAGGGGGGGGGGGTTATATTTTGCAACCTGGTCGACACTGGTTGGATCCTACAATGTTGAAATCATAGCACTATTTTGTTTTTTAATTGCCTAGTGTTGAACGCCATGTTCAGCAAGTTTCTGGTAGAATTATTGATATGCGTTCAAAAATTCAGTTTGAGTGAGTGAGTGAGTGCTTGGGGTTTAACGTCGTACTCAACAATTTTTCAGTCATATGGCGACGAAGGAATCATTAGGGTGCATGCACGTGTAATTGTGCCTCCTTGTTGCAGGACGGATTTCCACCGCTCTTTTATTTAGTGCTGCATCACTGAGACGACTTACCGAAGGCAAGTAAGCCGCCCCGCCCGAGCCATTATACTGATACGGGTCAACCAGTCGTTGCACTATCCCCTTCATGCTGAACGCCAAGCGAGGAAGTTACAACTTCCTCTTTTAAAGTCTTAGGTGTGACTCGACCAAGGATTGATCCTGGATCTACCGGTCCCGAAGCGGACGCTCTACCAACTGTGCTATCCGGGCCGGTAAAATTCAGTTTGAAGGCCCAGTAACTGACAAGGCAAGGAAGCAGGTCGTTAGGCGCGTTCTTGATGTGCCTTACATTTTACTGAAGTGTACACTTTAACTGTGGGCGTCTGTCTAGCTTTAACCCAAGTTTAACTCTTATCCACTTCATCATATGTCTAAAAAAATTGCACATCTCCACAAACAGAAGACAAACCGACAAATCAAGGTAAAGCAAATTATCATGTGATGGTTATCATATAATTTACTTGTAACAGTCTTGTTTCCAAACCCAATAAAGCCTTACTGTGCTATAAATCATATATACCGTGCGTTTGGGCTAACACAGCCACATAGTGACGATGGCATGTCACAAAGAGATTTTCTTTAACTGGTGTTTTACACTAAAGAAAAAAAAACATTTCACTTACATGAAGGGGGATCACTACGGGAGCTGATTTTTTATGCATCTGTGAACACCAGAACGAATTGTCGTTTATAATTACAGAGACAACAACTTTACACCAATGGAACTTCAATGTACTGTCAATAAGTTTAAAAAATAATGTACTCTCAACAAAAACATAAACGCAATTTTTATATTGTTTTCTCTCATTATTAAATAACGTCTTAACTCAACAATTTGGGTAAGTATTAATTTGAAATTCAGCCACTTGATTTGAGGAAAACAAATAAATCACTACACAAATAAATCATTGGGGGTGGTTGGGGTGAGGGGCGCATGTTTCATAAAAGGTCATTTTAACAAAGCTTTTGTGATTTGTGGACTTATATTTTTGTTGAGTGTAGATTTATCAGCCTGCGTTGAATTAAGGTATCAACAAACAATTCTTTTTATCTGTATTTTATTTCAGCCTCATTGGTAGGTGAAAAGTGCTCAGCCAATGAAACCTGTCTGCCAATCAACACCGTTTGTAATTCCACATCCGGTGTCTGCGAATGCAAAACTGGCTTTACCCCGAGCAGGGACGGATTTAAATGTAAAGACGACTCGATCGGCAAACAACCGGACCTTGGTGACAGCTGCACTTCTGGGCTTCAGTGTGACTTCTTCTCGATGTGTCAAAATGGCACGTGTCAATGTAGAAGCGGATTTACCATGTGGACGCTGGAAGAAAAATGGTTGCTCTACCCACGCCCAAACTTTTTGTCTTGCAAGACCCCGGATCTGGCACTGGGTGAGATTATTATCTCTCCATTGTTTGGGTATATTTTACAAATCAAGTAATCAGGTACCAACTGCTGTCCTATGAAAATAATACATCGAGTTTTACCTTAGTTATTGTAAGTCGTTGTGAATATACTTCTTTTCAATATATCAGGTCTTATTTTACTTACTTTCTGTTGAAATCTTGGTGCTCGTGGGGCCTGTAAGATGCCACTTTTAAAACATTTATATGAACAGTTAAAATAAAACCCTAACTGAGGTAAATTGACAATGTCCCAGAATTCACTGTTAATGCGCGTGAGCATTTGCAAGGTATCACACTGTTGTTGCTACTTGGGTGACTATGTAGTCTACGTTCATTGAAGATCAGTTGTCTATAGGTTTATACTTATAGTGTACTTATGTATGTTTTTATTTTTATTTGGTTGTTTGTGTTAAACGTGGTTTTGGGAATAAGTCTTGCGTTTATTGACCCGTCATTTTGAATGAATTTTTACGAATGTTTTGACACATTGATTCACTTTGGAAAGCTTCTCGATAACTTGCCATATGCACTCCCATTACTTCTACCTCAGGACTTGGCCGCCATCATATCATTAAGTCAACAATTATTCAGTGCAGTTGAACAAAACCGACGTCAATTTATTGCAAGTTAAGGTTAATTATAACTGTCTACGTAGATGCATAAGTAGTAGTTAGATTACACGCCAATCGCCCCCCACCCCCACCCCCCGTCCTCTCAACCCCCACACCATGGCTTATGCAGAATTAGGTAAAAAGGATGCAGTGACATTATCATACAATCACTTTCTGATTTATTAAGTTACAGGATTTAATAATTTTATTACAGATAATATGAATTATTTTGCAGATATGTGTAATGGTGTTAAAGTATCCAGCCCTCAGACGCCTCATCATCAAACTCCGACAGAGCTTCACCCAACCAGTAAGTTGACTGTACAGGGTTAACGATCAGTCAGTACGATTTTGTACTGTGTACACTTGTACGACACGCGTGGGAAAGATCGTTAACAACTTCCCAACGGTACTTGGTTTCTTCCACGCATTAAACGATCACAATATATACATAAAAAGAAGTATAGAGCATGCAGTTATCACAGAAAATATGCATAAAATTCTATAAAGTTTTGAGAGCCGAGAAGATGAAGTTCAGTAAAAAAGCGTCACCAAGTGAGTGGCTAGGTGCTGAGGGATTGTTTGCTAATTATTTTGTTGATAAGCGGTGTAGGATTTTTGAAATGTTTCTAAGAACATTTCTGGAATACTACTTTATTTATTTATTCAGTTTTGGAAACTAACTTTATGTTCACTTTAATTATTGCGGAAAACAACTCTTAAAAAAACAAATAAATACAAGAAAGAATGAGAGCGCGATTACGTAAGACATGATAGAGGATGAGGACAATAACAATAATCACATGCATCTTGCCTTGAACCTTCCACTTTATTCTGTTAAACCTACAGCGTATGATGCAGGTATGATGTGATGATGATGTAAAATATGCTTTTGTTGTTTTAGCGATGCCAACCGATTTCAACGTGACGGAATCCCCAAATGCGACAGAACCGGGTACAGTGGAAACACAGGCGCCCTCCGCGCTACCTGTTTTTATTCCAAAAACACCTACATTCCACGCTCAGCCTTGACGGTTTGAAAAATGTCCATTCCTGTCTAACGTGACCTTGAAATGACGTTGTGATTTTAGACACGCAGAGCGTTCCACGCACAAATTATTAACTGCAATTTTCTGTAAATAATTTCCTTACTGTGCGTTTTACAAACGCGTATATGAACAAGATGGAAAATGTGTATGTACTAGAGCAGATGTACCAAGAAGATAACTTGTTGTGTGGGAATATTTAAAGGGAGGAGTTACGTCCCTTCCTTGTTTGAAAATGTGAAAATGATCGTCTTTTATCAACAGAACAAGAAATCCACCCGTTGCCTGTCCGTCATTATGGTGGAAGTTTTTGAATTGTCATACATAGCATTGCCTCAGTAAATCAGTACTATCAAAATAAAGACAAAAATTTCTGACACGACGTAAACATGCAGACAGACTGCTTATTATTCAGCCGATTAATTCATCAATTCTGTAAATCAGCAAAAAATAATCTGTCAAACACTCAAATACACTTGATTTCTTATTTATTCATGCGATGATTTGCACCTTAATTTAGTACAGTATTTTAATTTGTATAGTACAGAAAATAGTACAGCAAGAAGGGAGTTAATTTACAAGTTTATTCACTCGTAGCTTTATATTCTCATTCAGTTTTGTTGGATCGCCGGCGAGTGTGCACTGAAGTATGAAGTCCTG
Source organism: Liolophura sinensis (assembly GCF_032854445.1). Lineage (NCBI taxonomy): Eukaryota > Metazoa > Mollusca > Polyplacophora > Chitonida > Chitonidae > Liolophura > Liolophura sinensis. Next base: position 9,805,604 of record NC_088296.1, on the reverse strand, counting down.
GTCTGCTTGACATAACGGGCTTTGTGGAGCAAATGTTGTTCCGTTACATTCGTCTGTAACACAGAGTAAATTTGTTATTTGTGTAAAGGTGAAACAGCATGATTTCCTCAACACGTAGGAGTAATATTTAGGATTCGACAACGGTTTTTACCGTTACTTTCACTGCGCCCTTCGTGTTCATAGGGCGTCGACGGCGCTCGTGTGGCCGTTAGCGCAGTGCCGGGTTCCTTGGAGACCGCTTCACTTCCATCCCAATGTAGTGCATATACATCTGACGCCGTACAGGTGAGAGAGTACGTCAGGAACTTGCCAAAGACAAGTGCTTTACCGATGGCACTGGGATTTCCCCCAACAAAACCACTCTCTGTTATCGTCTAAATCTAATGTCTAGATGACTTAGAATGCAAAAACCTTCGAAGCGTGATGGTTGGCATCTGTATTCATTCGAAAGACACAAATGGTACACAGCATAGTTTGCTTAAAGTCGCGTTCCCCAGGAATGATACTCGAGTCGACCAGTTGTAATCGACTAACAGAATAGATCTGGGCTGTTCAAGCGCCCTTTCGCATTGAACAAAAAATTCCAGCTTCTGAACTAGGCTTCAGTAATTTCCTAATTTTAACGCACGTGTCGAATTCTACAGGTCAGTACCACAAATTGCATCGTATGAAAGCAGCTTTACTTTCATTCCACGATGACCGCTTCGATGGCTTAATGGTGAGAGCGTCCTCCTCGAAGTCGGGAAACCTGGGATAACACCACGGGTGGGCCATACCAAAGACTTTAAAATGATACTTGTTGCTATCCCGCTTGGCGTTCAACACTTAGAGACTAAAGTAAGGGAACAGGACTGGTTACTTTGGTGTCAGTATATGTGACTGGATGGGGTGTCATGTACAGTGTCTTTGATTGACAGAGGCATTACTTATGGATAACAACTCCTGGATTTATTGTGTTGGTGACGTTTCGATGTAGGTTCTTACATCGTTATCAAACCATATGAATATACAGAGATACAAGACAACATATATACAGTAAGAGAGTGAGTGGTGTCAAAAACAGGCAACAATGTAACATAGATAATAACTTCAGGGTTAATGGCTTCAGGGTTTAAGGAGGTCACTGTCTAATCTGATGAGGTCATTGTAGGCGCTCGGTAGGTGGTACCCGCTGTCTCGGTTAAGCTGTGGATTGTGTCGTCGGATCATGATGGCCTCCAGCAGTTTCCTTCTTTTATAGTCTGTAGGGTATGAACTGTGTTCCATTGGAGTTGGTGTTCTGGATGGGCTCTGAAGTGGTCACTGAAAGCTGATTTTCCATCTAATTTTTCTACTGAGGCTTTGTGCTCTGCAATTCTGACATTGAGTGGTCTACCGGTTTCTCCAATGTATTGCTGTTGACAATCACAATTAATGCAGTACACAGATCCTTTGGGTTCTTCCCTATGGGTTGGCTGTTTCTTTCCATTGGCTTTGGGTAGGGCTTTAAGGTTAGAGGCGGAGGTAAACGTTGTTTGTATGTTCAGTTTGTCATGTAGGAGTCTTCTTATCTGGTAGCTTGGTGTGCCTATATACGGAATGGTTATATATATATTGGGGTGGTCGGGTCTCGTTGCTCTGGTCTTGTTAGCTGGATTGAGGATTTTACTGATCGTTCTCTCCACTAATTGTGGGGGGTATCGGTTTTGGGTGGTGAAGGCTGTTTTGAGGTGATTTATTTCTTCTTGGAGGTTGATACTGGATATCTATAGGGCTCGTTTTGTTAGGGTAGATATTATTGCCCTCTTGATCCGATTAGGTTGGTTAGATTGGTAATTTACGTATTGGTCTGAGTGTGTGGGTTTGCGGTATACTGAAGTGAGGAGTTTGTCGTTCCTCTTGCTAATAAGTACATCCAGAAACGGTATGGTTTTGTTGCATTCTTGTTCCATGTTGAACTGTATCCTGTTGTTCTGGGTGTTGAGGTGGTCAAGTAGGGACTGGGGGTTGTCAGTCTTGTTTAGGGCTACGAATGTGTCATCTACCTTACGGAACCAACACAACGGTTTGATGGGGCTTGCAGCTAAGACTTTGTTCTCAAATTCTGTCATGTATATTTCGGAGATAAGTGGTGATAGGGGAGATCCCATCGGTAAACCGTGGAGTTGTTCATATATGTCATCCCCCCACGTGAAATAGATGGAATGCATACACGAGTCCAGAAGGCTGACTATGCTGTCAGGTTTCATGGCTGTGTTGAGAGGGTGTTGTCCGCTGTTCAGCTTCTGTCGTATGATGTCTAGGGATTCTACTCTACGGATATTGGTAAATAGGTCGATGACGTCGTAACTGATCAGTTGGGCTGTGCCTGGAATGTCTTTAATTTTGTTGCAAAATTCTGCAGAGTCTTTGATGTAAGATTTGGAAGTTTTACCCAGCGGTGTTAGGAGTTTAGTGAGGTACTGTGCCGTGTCGTAGTGGACAGTGCCTCTGGAGCAGATCAGGAGTCGAGCTTTGATCGGGTTCTTATGAACTTTGATGGTTGCCCTGGCGTAAGGTGCTCTAGGGTCCGTGGTGTTGAGCTTTCGATACAGTTGGATGTCGATTTCATTGCTGTTCTGCAGGGCTTTGAGTTTTGCCCTAAATTCTCTTTCTAGTTTCGGTGTGGGGTCTTTGGTTATTTGCCTGTATGTCGTTGTGTCGCTGAGCATGTCGTTGACTAGTTGGTTGAATTTGTTCTTGTCAAGTATAACTGTGGCTCTTCCTTTGTCTGCAGGGGCGATGGTGATGGTATTATCGGAGCGTAGATTCTTGATGGCCGTTCTTTCTTCTCGGGGGATATTTGGTTTTTGCTTGGGTGCTTTGATGAGAATGTCGCTGATTTGGTGTCGGATGTAATCAACATTACCTCCAGGGGCGAGTTGTTGAAGACGGTGTCTTTGGCATTGTATTTTAGCGACGGCAGTACTTTCGCGGCATGGGCTCGCCCTGCCACATGAATACACAAGGTATGTACATTCACCTAAGGGCAACCGACGTCATATGACTGAACTGTTGTTAAGTACGACTCTAAACCCCAGCCACACATATACATACATTCATTCCACGAGTTGATATTAACTTTCGCATTGTATGAACACGGATTCTATGTTGGTTGACAGCGTTCATTCTTGACCGTGACCTTAGCGTCACAATGGCAGTACTCCTCCTTCTCAGGGTGATGGGCGCGTGTTCCGCGTCTTTGGCGCGGGCCTCTGAGGGGTCACTAAGATAGCGGTCAAAAACGCCACGATATTATGGTGTTCTGTTACGAAAAGACTTTTGCATAAGAATGATTTCATTTGTTTGTGTACTTACTCAGAGTAGCATTAGTGTTTTCACACTGACTGAACTTTGACGCCGGAATTCCGAACCACTTCTCTTCTTTGCCCCAAGGGGCGTGCCATTTGACGCATGCGCATTTGCCGGATTGACAGTCCGCTCCTATCCCACACTTATCGCCCGTGGTACAACTGTCGCTGAGTGCTTTGTAACCGGTCCCAATGCACCAAAAATTGTCTGATGTGGCTCTGAAATTGGGGTGGCACACGCACAGATTCTTCGAGTTACACACGGAGTGCCTTGGCAGACAATCTCTGGTTTTGTTGCAAGGTTCTCCGATGAGACTGGCTAAAGACAAGTTGATAGTTATAATCGTTACAGTGCCGACAAAAAGTTAAATATATACGTTGTCTTTTCTTACTGAACAGAAGTGTTTTTTGGTTTTCCATAAAATGGTCAGTACGGTACAAGGTAAATAGAAAGATGTATCCGCATCTGTATAGCATTTACGGGATGTTTGATCCACGTTAAAAAACGTTAGTTTATGTATGAGATTTCTGAAAAGAACAGAACATTAATCGTTGCTACACCCAGTATGACTAACTGTGTCAGGTCAGTATTATGTCCAAAATGGCAAAATATATGATATATTTTTTGAATTACTTAGTGATAGTTGATTTGTGAAAGGAGAAAACCACAGTCCCGCGAGTAAACAAACAACATTTACCTGACAAACTTCCAGATTCAAAGCAGCAAATCCTCTTTGGTCAAACTTCGATTGATTTCTTCAATAAAAATAATACAAAAAAAAAAAAAAACAACAGGAAAACAAAACAAAAAAACAAACCTTTCTCACAAATGTTCAGCTGAGCATTGGTTATGTATCCGACATCACACTGACAAACCATTCCGTCACATCGATGTGGTCGACACACTGCTCGAGGATCGGCACATTTTCTAACACTCGTACAGTTCTGACCAAGCAGTACAGGAGGTACTGTTCTCGTTGTTTCACTGGCTGTATTCCTGGGGTGAACTGTGGAAGCCGATGACAACGTAGACCGTGTGGACGTGGTGGATGACGCTGATTTGCTTGTCGAAGTCGAGGGTGGATTAAATGTTGTACTACTGCAAACTACTGTTAAAGATATTTTCAGAATTCAAAAATCAGTACAATTTAAAATATTAGATCAGATCTATAATGTGGAAGTCTCAAACCTGTCACCATTTTGATAAAACAATAAATTTAAAAACAAATAACAATCTAATGGGACACCCCTCGGACGAGCTACACAGAAGGTCCTAATCGCAGTAAAACACACTGTTTCCCTCTGTGACGTTGCAGTGCTGGTACACTTCATATGCCAATTATTTTACAGTAATAGAAGAAAGAACACAAGAGTTTTGTGTCGTTTCGTTAAAGGCGTAAGGGAGTTTTAAGAGTTCCCAATTTAAAGTTCTTAAAATAGAATCACAAGACCGAATCCTGTCAAGGAATAACCTGTATCAATTTGCCATTTCTGAGATCAGATTTTAATTTCACCATTTCTTATTCAACAGAATTTGCTTGAGATTCGATGATATTGTGCAATATACTACTATCATTAGGCAGATTGGTAATATCAACGTACATAAAGATTTACGGGAGATGTTACTCGCACATTGGGGTAAAAACTTCCGTGGACGCTTATGACCTATGGCTTATTAGATCAAAATGTCACTGCCGCAACAAGCAAATCAGCCGTTGGCAGATAGGGAGGCGAGTTCGATTCCAATCCTCCCTTGTTTCTTCCGATGCTTTTTAAGTTCCTGCACGACAACTACAGCCACCATTATAGCTACAACTTCCGGGAAAAAAATAACATTCATTAATCTACCGACTAATAGTCCCGGCGACCTGTCGCCAAAGAGGAATCAAACCGAAATCAAACCGATTTACTATTGAAGCCCAATGCCCCTGGGTGGCGTGTCACCAGCGTATTGTTTCAGTGTTCATTGATTTTAATGTTTTAAGATTGGATATCTCGCTACGCAGAGTTTAAACCCTTAAACAGAGGGAACAGTAATACATTTTACAATATGTTTCAAAAGCATTTATATTCAATTATTTAATTTAACCCCTATAACTGAAGAGTTCTCAAAGTGAAAATGTTTGGCGCCCTCAAATCTTTCCTGGTGCAATGTTTCCTTAACGTATGACGTTGAGGATGGCAATTATGCTGTATTGACCTCAAAATGTTGCTCGAACGATCTGCGTTATTTGTGGTTATACTTAAGCAGTGGATGACTGCATGTGTTCGTATGCGTAACGTCACTCGATGTAGATATGAGAGGACACACTTGGTTGCGATACGTATTATCCTTCAGTTTTAATATTCCACATTTTTTGTTACACTTTAGGAAAGACTACCTGTATCATTTTACCTTACCCATAATGTAGTGGTTTCAACACTTTTGTAGCTGTTAGAGCAGGGATGTTTTTCAGATAACTACCTAAATAGAGTTGAGTTCTAACCAGTTCCCAAACCTTACAACCAACGTGTATGCACCTGTGAAACACGTTATTGTGTACTGTTATTGTATTTCACGAAATAAACAGACAAATAAGCCATTCTCACAAAAAGGATGAAGACGAAAACTATATTGAGAGATACCTTGTTTAGGTCTGAGTCATTTCACTGCCAAAATTACTTACACGTTGGAAGATTTGTCTAAATCGTGTATTATGCTCACCTTTGTCAAATTGCATTGTTTGAGCGTTCGGCCTGTATCCCATGTTACACTGACAGGTGGATACCAAACAGTGATCAGGCTTGCACACTGTGTTTGGAACTGCACATTCGCTGTCATCCTGACACTTCTCATCCAGGGAGGCGCCTAAAATGAATAAATCACGAATGTTACACACTTGGACAAACTTTGATAGGACCAGCTCCTTTTCATGTTGGAGGTGAATTATCGAAATTTTTCAGTCAGATATGATCACGTGCAGATATAGAGAAACGTGTTATGCAGCAGACAATATTGTAATTAGTCATGCCAATATTATTCGTATATTATAAGAGGACTTTGTACGACTGTTAATGCATGTAATTATGCACAAAATTAATTTCCTCCAAAACATTCACAGCATTTTATTCACACATTTAAATAACAAATAGCTTGTGTTAATATCAATAAAAAAACGTAATCTTTGTCATGTACATACTCCTTACAGCGCAGAGTCGCTCTCTAGTGTTAGCGGTGATAAAAGAGGGGCATGGGGAGTGCGTTTTGTGTGTTTTCAACTACCTTTTGCTTCCCTCATTCCATACACCCACCCCTTTATGCCATTGCAGACACAATGCTCTATTAAACTTTGGTTGTTGTGTGTGCAGAGATTAAAGAATAATTCAAACAGTTAACATTAACACATGTTCACCTACATTTCACTGTAGCGTAGAAACAATGAACAATAAAAATCATACCAAAAGTTTAATCTCCGGGCCAGTTTTTATCAGTAGACTTGTTTTTTCCTGAATGAAGTACTCCTCTGTTGATTTAACTTGACAGGCTAACCCATTCATTGGCCAGGCAGTTAAAAGTATAGGTTAGCACATGATTACCGAGGACTACACAGCACTGCATCGAAGCGTAGCACATGATTGATGAGGACTACACAACATTGCATCCAGGGGTAGCACATGACTGATGAGGACAACACAACATTGCATCGAGGCGTAGCACATGATTGATGAGGACTACACAACATTGCAATGACGCGAAACCCATGACTGACTAGGGCAACACAACATTGCATCGAGGTGTAGCACATGATTGATGGGAACTACACAACATTGCAATGACGCGAAAGCCAAGACTGACTACGGCAAAACAACATTGCATCGAGGCGTAGCACATGATTGATGAGGACAACACAAGATTGCATCGAGGTGTAGCACAGGGTTTATAAGGACAACACAACATTGCATTGAGGGGAAACCGATGATTGACGAGGACTACAAAACATTGCAATGAGGAGAAACGCAGATACAATGTTGTATTGTCTAGGGCTATCAAAATCAATCAGTCCTATATTGAGGTGAAGTTGACTTGAGCAAGTAACCCACAACTGATGCGTTACCCAGGTTTCTGTAACAATAATCAGATTAACAGATTAATTAAAGGATTAACACAACAACTAAATCCATAAATCATTAACTATTTAAAACTAATTTAAACAGTAAACACATGACCTACCTTGAATACAACGTGTTCCGGAGACTAGGGAGAGGATCACAAGTAACCAAGGTTTCATTCTGACCTGTCCTTGAAACAAAAAACTATTTTCTAAAATTTAAAATAATTTATTCATCATGTTAATGGCGTTCAAAATGATACGGTAAATGTGTTTAGGAACAATGTACCTACATAGTAAACCCATAAAACAGCGCGAATGCTAAACATGTTCCCGAAAAACATCATAAAGAAGCCAGTAAATGTAAATGTATCTGAAGGAAGACATATTTTTCTCCAAAGCAGCCTGGACAAAGACAATTTTCCTTTGAATACACAGATGGACGTATAAAATGTTGACATGGGTGAAAGTGGAATGAAATCTCTGCATTTATTTTTTGGGGTTTTTTTTCAATAAGATTTAATAAAAGTATTTATTATGTTACTTACATAATTTTATTCTTTACCGGTCGATCATGTTGCATGCTAAAATCTCTGATGGAATAGCCCGAGTATCAGTCATTTACGTAAAATTTTCTTTACATAGAAGTGAAATGACAGGCTGAAAACAGCGGACTGAAAGTGGTTTATTGAGCCCACACATTTACTTTTGGGAGTTCAATTGATTTTAGAAAGGTGCTTTGAGAGGAGTGATAGACAACTGGGAAAATGTAACTTTTAGCACTAAAGGTAATATCTCATGACATTTTTAACCTCCTAAATGTTCTTTTGTTGTTAAATTTTTAGGCCATTTAAGGTGTTCTGCAAATTGAACAATGATAATGGGCCAGACACGGTACTGGTAACACCTGAGGCGGTTTATTAGGTCAGTAAAAGTAAAATTAAGACATGGAAGCCGTTCTACAGTGGTAGATTTATCACACATTTTGATAAAATAAAAAATAACTTTGTAAGGCGTTGCGCAAATTACAAAAGAATTACAATATATCTTGGAGTCTCAGTTAATTATATAATAAGGTCAATTTAAAAGGGTGGTTTATATTGTTTACGAAGCAAAGGAATTTTAGCAGCCTAAATTTTGTCTATATTTCGTGTACGCTATTAGCTGAATATTCAGTTGAACTGTATATTTATCAACAGTTCATATGCTTAGCTGTGTCGTTCTCTTATTTACACCCGTTATTAAAATGAGTTAAGGTAGATTAGCTCAGGTATGTAAACGTCCGTGTCATTACCTTAGCTGTAATCTACAAGTCCGAAAACTGCAATGTCAGAGCAAACCTTGCATCAGATTTTTTGACTTTCCATCAAGAATACTGGTAATTGAAGTTACACTAAGATGAAGGACTAAATTATTGTGTAATACTCTTTGCAGAGTTTAAATGTCTACTTTGAAGTTAAGACAAAACAAATATTCTGAAGTGTATTATGACGAAATATTTGTTCAAACTTTTACAACCTGTTACATTGCATTTAAAACTCTGGATACTTGAGTGACCTTTTCTGACCTTATTGTGACCGGTGACGTCACATAAGGTTTTTGCCGCTTGATAAAAGTACTCTGTTAAACTACTATATTAAATTTCACAGACATACTTGTATGGAGCCATAAAGGCATTGACTGAATGGACCCTAAAGCTAAAAATTTTCTTAATGGATATATCATTCGTTGATGAATCCACTTCTATGCAAATGGAACAGTCAGGCATCGTTAATGTTTTGATGATGACTCTGAATCCTTGATATCACAAGAAGATTAGGTTCGAGGAACATCCTACAACGAGGGTGGACATCAGGCAACAGAATCTGAACACGGACAAATTACAAAAATGTAACATGACTGCTAGTTCAGTAATATTTTCACCATGACAAAGACTTGACTCTACCACCCAAAGGTACTCGTGATTAACCTGTACCTATCACTTGTAGATTTTCTAGGGATACACTAACTACCCCAAAACGTTTGATAATCTCAGGATATTCGCTCTTTGGAAATGAAATTGTGCCCGTACTCTCTTCAAGCAGTAAAGCAGGCTAGATGTTTCAAGGATTATCATTCGGATGCAATTGTTCTCTAATGAAGGAAAAAAAACAAAACAAAATAACGAACCTTCTATCCAGTTTGCTTAGCTTGGTGCAGGTGGCGGCATACTTAGAACAGCAATCCAAAAACTTGACCAAAGAATCTTTGCCCTACACAAGACGGACCTCGAATCTGCAGTCGTGCATGAGAAGCTCTAGATTGTACACAAACATAAGTCCTCCTCCAGAAATAGCGGTGTTATTCCATAATAGTTCATTTATTCTTCAAGGCCTAGTACAGGGGAAGGATAGAAACTGACTGTAGAAGTTAATGAAAGTGTACAATGAAAACCTCTTCTTATAAGGAATGTTCCCCTTCTAAGTCTAACAGTACTTGGCTTGACAGGTTTAACATCAAGGTCAAAGTGTCGACAAAGAATCATGTTTCAGAGGTATTTGGATGAGTCACTTTACTTTGCTTTTCGGATGAGAAGAGAAATCTTCTTCCTTTTCTGGACAGCTTGACCGTACAACAAACCAATTATTGCCAACACCCATGGCTGTGTAATTAAAGCCAACATGCAAAACTTATGACACTTCAAATGAAGGAGCAGGATGGTGATAAATGAAAGAGTGAATGTCCCTCTGAAAGAATCAAAAGTCTTGCGATTTCCTTTGTTGTTTGGAGACATGGAAACACTCCTACTGTGTGCCATTTGGAATTTGCCATGTGGATATTTAGACCGGAAGTCAACAGATAATTGTTAACACAACCACAGAAGAATGCCCCAAAATTTTAGAAAACATAAATTTTATGTCTTGTGTCGCTTTCTGGCTACAAGAAAAACTGCTGATGCAGTCCTTCTCGCCTCCTGATGCTCACCCCTCTTCCAACCCAGATAGCACTAAAATGTCAACAAATGTCTTTGCAATTAGATTTGAAAAGATTAGCTTGAAGTAGTTAAGGAAGTATTGCTAAAGGTAAAGGCTCTATTCCTGAGTTGATTGGGGGGGGGGGAGGGGACGCAAATAGCGCTGTTATTGTAAGACTGTTGGCAATACATGAGTTAGCAAATTGAAAAATAAGTATTTTTATTGAATGGGGCATAACCCAAACAAAGGCACACATCTGTGAAGGCTATCATATCAAAACAAGAACTAAAGACATGTACCAATAAAAAAAATTGGCCAGGAGAATTGCTCACCTTGGATGGTACCAATACATGAAATTTGGAACCTTGGCTCATGGACTGTGTATACAGGTGATAAATTTTATGACCTACAGCTAATTAATTTTGTATGCATGGTTTGTGAGGAACCGACACCAGCCGTAGGGCTGTATAGGTTTCTTTCTCTGCCCAGCTTCCGCTACGCCCACGACCATCCGCAGGTTGACCATCATATGCATTGTATTAAAGTGAAATATTCTGGAGTAAGCCTATAAGTATATTGGTGTGTCCCTGCGGATGGTCGTGGGTTTCCCCTGGGCTCTGCCCGGTTTTCCTCCCACTATAATATTGGTCGCTGCCGTATAAGTGAAATATTCTTTAGAACGGCGTAAAACACAAATCAAATAGATAAATAAATAAAATGAATGTCTTCCATAAAATAAAAATGAAACCGCAGCATCAAAGAGGCTATGCCAGAAATTTTTCGCAAAAAAAAAATTCGATCAACGCAAATCCAGTCGAAGTTTTGCTGTTTTAAAACTATTTCTATATCACTATCATAAAATCTGTGAACAACACTGTCCAGTTTTGTTCTTTTCACTCTCTTGCTAACTGAAGATTTAACTGAAAATAACGTTTCAGTGTGGAACAAATCAGGCCTGAATCACTGTACATCGCAATGCATGCTTTCTAAGCTGATGCCTTAAGCCAAAATAGTTTTCAAGCATACCTGTTGGAGGGCGGTAGTTTCTTCCACCCATAAAGCTGACCACTGCATATCAGTTAAATATTCCTGGGCATGACGCTAAACACTGATGCTATATGAAATAAATAAATAATAAAATAAAAAAAAGAAGTTAATAAATAAAAATGTAAATAGAAAGTTTAAATTTCATGCACAGATATTTAAAACTTACCTGATCAGAGGTTTGAAAATAAGCTCTGGGTACAAACGACTATAACTCCGTCTGGTTTACAAACCACGACACAGAAATAAAGTGCAAAGCAATTTATATTATGTCGATTTAATGTTTGTCTTTGCTGTAATTTGACAAGTTACATAGGATTGTTGGCACGACTGACATAGTTTGTACACACCATGATGAGCATAAGTATCTACAAGTGCATAGCAGCGTCCCTAAGAAGTGATTTTTTATATTTGCGTTGTGAGTTTTAAAAGTGTTTGTTCCACTAATGTTTATGACGGAAGAGACATGTGTGCAGAGATAAGAATGGGACTTCTTTTCCTTACCTTCGATGTTCTTGTACAAATACACACAGGCTACAAACAGTACACTATCAACACAAACAAGGTCTAAAGTCTTATGTTTTCATGTTGCGTGGCTTAGCGCCCAGCCCTGTGAATACAGAAAGATAAGAATATGACATAATACCCTTTATTATATCTGGTATAAGTTTCTCTGCCTTTCATTGGATGAAATCAAGTCATATAACGTCCAGCAGCCATTGAATTTACATCCAGTAACGTCGTCAACGTCGTCACGCAAAACCGTTTGCGACATTACTTGTTCCATCTTCCATCCTGTCACGTGTGTAATATATCCCGATATATGTACATGCATAAAACATGGCGGAAATCAGCGCGTTCTCAAATCTATACGATTAAAATGTGTTATTCGATGCAATAACACAATAGTTTTAAGTTATAGAAATCAACATATTTCCGCTCCCCACGGAGGATGTGAAATGACAAATCATTATATATTTTCCATTCTTGAGTATGTGTAAAATTTTCAATAGTCTTTAAAAATGCACGTATACTCTATAGATTGAGGGACTGCTATCACGTGGAAACCCCCAGTCCGTTATTCTTGCTTATCACTAAAACAACGTAACCCTATTTGGGAAGCGAGTGAAAAGAAAACAGACCAGGGATACAAATGTGGAAAAAATATTATCTTTCTCACATTTACCATGGTTTACGCACATTATCTTTATCAATCGATCATTTACATTCTTCTTTTGTTTCAAATCAGGAATATCAATGTGACAAATGGGGCAACGTGTTAATTTTTATTTTGTTCAGCCTGGAAGACTTCTTCTTTTTAATTGAGAAGAAGGCAAACAAAGTGTCCTGAGTATATATATGGATGGAAGGCACACATGGTAACAATAGCCCGGTGGCTGCAAATATCTGCCTATTGTGATACATGAAGAATCCAGGTCACAAATGCTAGTTTCGTCCGTAAAAAGGATTATAGACGGCTGTTTGTGAGACAAATGCGGATACCGAAACGTCATTACCTTCTGCTGTGCATACCTGTTGTAAACATGCCATTCCCGAGTGAGTACAAGACTATCTGCCGTTATACACGTCAGTATGGATACGAATATTTTGAAGTATTCTTCAGTCATAAAGAGTCTGTCATGAATTTTAAACAAAACTAATATTAAATTATTGCTTCTGTTTGATTATATTATTGCTTCTGTTTCGATCTGGTGATTTTTTTTTTTAAAAAGATAAGCAATGAAATAAAATTTAAAGTAGAAGTTTAAGCATAAGCATCTGCAAATTCAGACGGGAAACAGCGGACCAGCAGATTCTTCGCATGCAAACACAAACTTTTCGGGTTATGGTATTTTTATCCGTATGCGATAAGGTACACGTAGCCGTGTTTTTGTCGTCTTTTTGCGCCGTCTAACTTTCGGTGAAGACCACTTGCCTTCCGTCATTATCCTGTGGATATCTGTTCCGTCACACGTGTAAAGCTTTGGTATTAACTCAGCAACGGGTAGCCGTGAGGTTTCTCCCGGCCGGGTTTCCTCCCACCAAAATCCTGGCTGTGGATGTATAAGTAAAACAGTATGGGGAAAAGACCAGTCGAATAAAGGAGTAAATAAATAAAGCTGTCACTAAAAGTCAGTTTCCTCCACCCATAGCACTGGCTGTATAACTGAAACATTCTTCAGTATGGCGTTAAGCTACAATCAAAAAAATGAATACGTTCTCATGAGAAGATAGTGTAACTTTCTCGAGCGGATCACCCGCTTCTATAACCAGCCTGAAACCAGCCTGAGGCTACGCCAGAAACTGTTGGCAAATATCCATATATGTCATTCAATTCACTTTCATGTATTTACTACCAGTACGTAGAGCGTCCGCTTCAGGAGCGGTAGGTCCAGGGTAAATCCTGGGTCGATTCACACCTAAGACCTTAAAGGTGGAATTTGTAATTTCCTCGGCTTGGCGTTAAGCATGAAAGGGATAGCGCAACGACTGGTTGACCCGTATCAGTATAATGGCTGTGGAGAGCCTGCTGACTAGCCTTCAGTAAGACGTCTCAGTGAAGCCGCACAAAATAAAAAAGCGGTGAAAATCCGTCCTGCAACAAGGATTCACATAACAAGCACTCTAAGGATATTTTTGTCGTCATATGACTGAAAAATTGTAAAGTACGACGTTAAACCCCAAGCACTCATTCACTCACTCACTCATTCCTGTGTTGAATAGGAATAATTCAATTCATTGACTTTAGCTTAATATGAGAATAGTACCTGTGTTACTTATGGTGTTTAAATATTTCTAAAGTTTGGAAAAGGTATGTTGCGATCGGCTTCATAAATCTAAGAACTTCTTTATGTACTTTGAACATTAACATGTGCACAGATGACGCTGGCATAAATGTAGTTTATGAAATGTAAATACTTGGGGCCATAACGAGTCATAATGCGACCTGATTTATGCAGATTTTTACAAACTGTAACACAAACAGTAACACGTTTATAACAAGTCTGATATATAGGAAAAGAGCTACTCTAAACATTCAACTGTTTTTACACTGATTGATTTTCTTGCCAGACAAATCCGGTATAACCTGTTCAAAATCCGCACTCCTGTCCAGCGTACATGGGGTCAAGGGTTTAGGCCAAGCTCTGATCGATTCGGTGTCAACAAACTGTTTGACGATGTAATGTGTCATGTTCGGTGTCTTAGGTATTGCGTTCGAGTGAGGTAGCATGTATAGAAATATTGACCACTTTCACAAAACTTCGTAAATCAATCTTTCGTAACTTTTTCCTCTAATGACGTGTCTTAGACCTAGATAACGTCTTTTACAAAAAAAAAAACACATGACTTACGATGTTTTGTCAAAGTGGCCCTATGTCTGTATTGTGGCCAGACAGCTTCTTGGAGATAACTATTGATGTATACATGGGTGCCCGAAACACGATTGAAAGTTATAAAGCGGGACTGGAGATGGCCTTGGGTTTTCCCCTGACGCTTCTCAGGCTTTCTCCCACCACAATGCTGCCCATCGTCTCAAAAGTGAAATATCCTTGCTTACATCGTAAAACATCAATCCAAAAAATATACAAATATTAAGCGGGTAGACATCTCGGAGGCCTTTGCATTGTGTTAATGTGATTGTATGTTAAATGTGATGTGAACATAGTATTTTGGGTACTGTGGACTAGCGATGTGTAATGATTTGCAACTATCATTCCTACATTTGTTTACTTAATTCTGTTTAAACCAAGGTGCTAAGCTGCGTGTACTTGTTTATTTAATTCTGTTTAAAACAAAATGCTAAGGGGCATGCATTTTGTTACGTTTTTTCTGGATTGGTGTTTTCCGGCGTTCTCAGGAATATTTCACTTATACGACGGCGGCCAGCATTACGCTGGAAGAGAGTCTGGCAGAATCCGAGGAAATTTCCCCTTATTACACTGTTGTCATGTCACTTATACGATGGAGGCCAGCATTATGGTGGGAGAAGGTCTGGCAGAACCTGGGGAAATTTTCCCCTATTACACTGTTGTCATGTCACTTACACGACGCCGGCCAGCATTACGCTGGAACAAAGTCCGGCAGAACCCGGGGAAATTTCCCCTTATTACGCTGTTGTCTTGTCACTGTTCTTGTTTACTTTTACGTGTTAACTGTCGCTTAAACCGATATGCTCAATGCTCTTCTCAAGATAAATCATGTTAAACTATAATTTTGCTTTTTTTTCTTGGTGTTTTACGCCAAACTCAACAACACTTATACGACGGCAGCCAGCGTAATGGTGGGAGGAAACTGGGCAGATGGGAAACACATACGACCACCTGTGGGTCGGTGAAATGTTCTAAAATTATTTTTAAAAATCTACACCCCTTATCAAGAAAAAAATAGCAAACAATCGTCAGTACCTATCTGCTCATTTCGTGACGCCATTTTGCCATGTTATAGCTGTCTAGAGTGACGTCACAAACCCTAGGAGCTCTCCCGTACCAGTGATATCGAACAATGTGACAATGAGAAAATACAAATAAAAACGACTGATACCCAACCAAAGAGTATCAGCTCTCTTCCGTTTTCATATGGCCAATGTTTCTTTAAGTTTGGCACACGGTCAGGGCGATGTTCGTGGACAGGAGTGTCGTGTTTTAGCGGTCCTGCTCGTCCTCGTCCTGCATAGGTGTAAGCATTAGGCCTAGCTGGCTGTATCAACATCAGGGAATTTACCCAACATAGCAGAACCTTCTTGTTATAACACAGTCTTACATTCAGATTTTAATTTCTGATAATTAATCCAAGGAAAAATAATGCAAAGTCACGATATTTTTTTCCCTCAATGACCCTCTGGAGGCGGTTTACTTGCTAGCTCCTGCCCAACATGTACGCAACCGTTCTCAGATACCTGCTTATAAGTGTGTGGTCCAAAATGTACCAATTAAACACTTAAACTAACCGCAAAATTCAGTTTGTTGCTTCGTTATCTGTCTATGTACTGTGGGAAACCACACTGACAATCGAGAGGTAATTCGGTTTTTGACGCAATAGCCACGTGACACTTTTCAGCGCTAGTGATTGGCCAAGTTCATAAGGGCTTCTACAACATGGTTACTCGGAATGAATTGTTCGTCAGTGTCATATCCCAATGTTGAATTTCATCTTCTCCACATTCGAAACATTCAGGAAACTTTTACATATTTTTCTATGGAAACTCTGTCCTACATCATATATTCTATGTATATGCGGTAGCAGATTTTATGTTCACTTTAATTACGACCATCTTTGGTAAAATTTTCCTTCTCTTAATGGTTACTTTCATTATGATTGACAGCAGTCCCGGAGAATATTTAAATGCTCTTGTCCTTTGCCGGCTATTTTATTTAGAAGGTGACCACGTGATAAGCCTTTCTTACGGTGGCCCGTGGAGTCAAATAAAGCTTGATAAGAATGTTGTATTTCAACCGAGATTTACATTTATTTAACGATTGTATTGTATCCATAAAAATACTGACCATAATTTGCGAAATTTACCAAAAAAAATGTGGGAAACGAAGGCACAAATGGAAAACACAATGGCACACAAAATGGTGATTTTACCCACTGGGAGGCACAAATGTTACTCCATTACATTCGTCTGAAGAAGAAAAGAAATAGATTATCACAACACATGATGTAATTAAAATGCGGTGGTATTTTTTTCTTTATCCCGTGGAATTGGTGATGATGATGATGTTAGCAATATACTGTTTGCCATTCCTAAAAGGAATATATCTGTAAGAACTAGCACAGCTAGTAAAAAAAAAAAGATCTACCAAAATGTCTTAATGACCACAACATAATTTGCAACAGCCATGGAACATTTACCGCATGATTGATTTAATTATTTCACTTATGCTTATTTTTACTTTTTAATTTTTTTACATACTTTTTAAAGCACGGGAGGAAACCCACGACGACCGAGGAAGAATCCAGCGTGAGTTGCACTTGAACTCACAGCGACTGCATTGGAGACAGGCTCCTGGGTCAATGCGCCGCGCTGGAGTTTATTGGAGGACAGTATATGTACAAGTAAAATTTCCCTTACACCGATGAAATTTCCCTCACACCGATGAAATTTCCCTCACACCAGTTTGTAGCTGTGGGGTATAATCATGGCATGCCTCAGTAGACAAAGCTCAAGTGTCTCATCCACCCAGCTGAGATATAAACCTCACTATACAGGTATTCACGCTCCCGGTAGGTGGGCTTGACACAATAGTCACTACATGTATAATGGCATTATGCCGACCGTTACTAAAATGTAACAGTTTAAAGGTTGTGAGGAACTGCTGAATTTGAACTTGGATCTCATGATCCGGAAAGGAGTACTGTGCTAACTGAGGTTAGGAGAATATTCCGCAAGCCACTGCTAGTGTAAAGACCGCAAAGCTGCTCCGCTTGCTACACGGGGTCAAGCTGTACATGTGCATATCAAACTGTATATTGTACATATCAAGCTGTGCAGGCACATATCAAGCCCACATGTACATATCAAGCTGTACATGTACATATCAAGCTGTACATTTACATACCAAGCTGTACATGTACACATCAAGCTGTACGTGTATATATCAATGCTGTACATGTACACATTTGGCTGTGCATGTACACATTAATCTTCCAACATGTACATATCAAGCTGTAAATACACTTATCAAGCTGTACGTGTACACCTCAAACTGTACATGCACATATCAAGCTGTACGTGTACATATCAAGCTGTACGTGTACATATCAATCTGCACATGTACATATCAATCTGTACGTGTACATATCAATCTGTACGTGTACATATCAATCTGTACGTGTACATATCAATCTGCACGTGTAACATATCAAGCTGTGCATGTACATATCAAGGTGTACATGTACATATCAATCTGTAAATGCACATATCAAGCAGTACATGTACGTATTAAGCTGTACACACACATACACATCAAGCTGCGCATGTGCATATCAAGCTGTACATGTAAATACCAAGTTGTACAAGCACATAACATCCCAACTCCTCCCTGCAATATACAGAAGATCGTCAAATTTATCGCAAAATCTCCTTGAAATACCTTGAAATACAAATGACATTCCATTAAAGTAAAATATCAGTTTATCAATGATTTCTATGTACCATTTACCGGGACAACTTACTCAGAGTATAGTTCTTGTTCTGGCATTGTATGTACTTGGACTGCGGTAACCCCGCCCACTTTTCATCCTCTGTCCACGCTCCGTGCCATGGCTTACAGCTACACGTTCCAGACTTGCACTCCGCTCCGATGCCGCAATTATTGAATTTGTTGCAAAGGTCACCGAGTGCAACATGGGCGGTACTTATACACCAAAACAAGTCTATAGTGGAGAGAAAATTGACCTCGCACTCACAGGTGTGGTTGGCAGAGCAGATGGAATGCCTGGGCAAACAGTCCTTCGTTTTGTTACACGGGTCACCAATAACACTGGCTGGAGGTGAACAAAACAGAATTGAATTCCTTAGTCACATGCACGAATAATACCAGTTTATGCTGTTTATTTCTACAAATACAAGGATTTGAGTTTGTTTGTTTGTTAGATTTGCTTTTATGATTTATATACAAGTAAACTATTTTACATGTTTTTACATGTTCAGCATTTTTTGACGTTTTACTGCGCATTCTTGGAATTTGAGTTGGTACAAAATAAGGTTGAGCGGTACCGGACTACACTACAAACGCCGGTATATAGCGGTTCAAAGCCCTTAGTCAACCAAACATGTGCCTGGGTAAAACCACCGCCTTTGGCCAGTGACTTCAAAAACCTACTGAATTCAAGACTTTTATGTATCAATTAATAAAAAAGTGCAAAGGTCGTGAGACATGTCTTTCAGATACCACTACCCGACTCATCACACTGAAGCCAGTGACTTTATCTTTGTTCAAGATTTCTCTACAAAAGTTTCCTGTGTGACAGAAGAAAGTGACTGTCGCCAGTAATGTTGATCTCGTTCACACTGTGAGAGGTATAGCAGTGTGCCCGAGAACTGCAGTCGTTGAAAATTTTACGTGACGTATATGGCACTGTGGCAGAAAACTGGAGTTTTTGACACTAGGACAGGAAACTAAAGAATGTTCTGTATTTTGACATTGAAAAAGTGGATAAAATGCTATTATTCTAACGCGGGGATATTCCCGACTTGGCCAATAGACGCTATTCTTCTAACACGGGATATTCCCGACTTGGCCAAAAGATGCCATTCTTCTAACACGGGATATTCCCGACTTGGCCAAAAGATGCCATTCTTCTAACGCGGGGATATTCCCGACTTGGCCAAAAGATTCATTCTTCTAACGCGGGGATATTCCCGACTTGGCTAATCGATGCAATTCTTCTGACAAGGGGATATTCCCAACATGGCCAATACATGCTATTCTTCTAACAGGAGGATATTCCCGACTTGGCCAATCGATGCTATTCTTCCAACGCGGGGATATTCCCGACTTCGCCAATAGATGCTATTCTTCTAACGCGGGGATATTCCCGACTTGGCCAATAGATGCCATTCTTCTAACGCGGGGACATTCCCGACTTGGCCAATATTTGAAATAATAATTTATCATTGGCTACTAAATCTGGAAAATTCATTTTTTCTACTGGCCAAAAAGAGTATAAAAAAAACTTTCGGTTCCGTACCAAGCAATGAAAGGAGACACCAAAATAGTCCACGGCAATTAGTGTTCACAGTTATGTAAGACGACAGTGAACATACCTTTCTCACACATGTCTGTTTGGCGGTTGATGACATAGTGTACATTACACTGGCATATCTTCCAGTCACATCGGTGGGGTCGGCAGGAGGAGTTTGGGTCCGAGCAGTCGGCGTTACTCGTGCAGTGCTGGCTCACAGGCGCAGCTGAAGGCGGTAAAATACGACATTCATTAATAAGTCATATCAACATTTCAGGGGTCTTGCGAGTTCGCGGGGGCTTGGGTGTAATTAGGTGGAGGGCTATCGCAAACCATCGCGTCCATAATACTTGATTTTGCCGTAGTTGTTAAACGGAAAAAAAACTTCTAGCATGGTCGAGTCTGTTGGTCCTTGAAATTATGTTCTGTCAGCAAAGCACAATGACTGAGGAGCCTCCTACCAATGTGGTTGTTGTGAGTTCAAGTCCAGCTCATGCTGGCATCCTCTCAGGCAGTTCGTTGGAAATCTGCGGATGGTTATGGGTCTTACCCGGCTCTGCCCGGTTTCCTTCTACCATAATGCTGGCCAGAGTCGTATAAGTGAAATATTCTTGAGTATGGTGTAAAAAAAAACAATCAAATCAATAAATTGACCCAAATGGCCATTCCCCTGGAAGAAGGTATACAATTTGGCCTTATATGTAAACTGACTACTGTTTGGAAGAGTAGCATGCATATGACATGCGCACTTGAAAGCGCAGTTTGGTTTTTAGGGTGTTAAATGACTGAATTTCAAGAAATGCACGATACCAGATAACAATGATCAATGGTTTCACTGCTTTTATAGATACTGAAAATAGTCCATATTGTGTAGACATACCCAAAGATGCTGCAAAAACGAGGCCTAGTACAAGCAACTCTTGTAGCGGGCGGCCCATTGACATTGTTTCTGAAAAAGAGAAAATTTATACTTTATATTTTTATTGTTGTGTTTTTAAGAAAATGTTTTGTTTTACAGTTGCAACACGATGACACGCATTCTTACTGGTACAATTTATTTGCTTCCAAATTGATGTAAACATTTTAGTGAAGTGTTGAAATATGTATTTTCAGGTGCTGGTTATATGTACCAGGGCTATGGCATTAAACGATGTTCCTCAAGCCTGAGTCAGAATTTAAACACTCATATACAGTTCATGTCAACAAAACACTGAAATATAATCCGCTGACAGGCCATTAAACACTGCCCAGCCCCCGAAAGGTCTTTTTCCCAAGCTTTGCCCGGTTTCTTCCCAAAGTAAATGCTGGCCGCCACCGTACATGTGAACTATTCTTGAGTAAGGCGTAAAACACTAATAAATAAATAAATAAATTACTTAATTAATGAAACATTGTTCTAGCAAAACAGGTCGATTTTTGATGGAAATTTTCCAACTGTATCAAATTCTTTTAAAACACCGGATGTTTAAGACTTAGGTTTGAGTAGGTATCAACTGATATACAAACAAATTGAACTGTGGACTTACAGATTTATTTCCTCTAGGATTTCACAGTTGCTATCAGTAAAGCAGTCCGCACCAAACCTGCTCTGAGAGAGAAGTCTGAGTCAAGTGGCTAAAAAATCTGAGTTATGTAACTGAGTTAACTAAGTGAGTCAACAATATAACCAGATGAGTTTCACAACGCCGCTGATCTGGTCATATGACTCAGTTTTAAGATTTGAATTAGCTCAATTGTATACCTCAGATGTTTTTTCATCAGTTGGCCCAAATATTTTTCTTAGTGCATACACAGGGAAGTAAATGAAAAGATTCTTCAAATATGTCAGTGTTTTTAGGTGTTTATATGTGGGCAGCGTTGTGTCCCTGACGCTCACTTCACCTCAAGAATTTCCCACATACATGTATATGAACGGCAGTCCGGTATATGGGAGGGAAAAAACAGGGGTGCACAAAGCTTTCAAATTGGCAAATCATGATTTGCCCAAAATGTAACAGGTAAAAGAAAAGTTCCCTTCTTGCTTATATCTTCCACAAGGAATAGCTATTTTAAAACACAAATAATACAGGGCATAAGATACTAGTGGACGACCTACAAGTAACGACTGACATCATCGGTATCTGTGTATGACGTCACGCTTGTCAAATCTTGGTCGCACTGTCGGCTCGTTTTTCTACGAGCTGTGCATTTCTTATTTCCGAGTTTCCGAGTCTATATTTTATAGATTTAATCTGTTTGAATGTGAAATAAACAAATTCAGAAATTAAGCCGAGAAAACGTGATTTGTCAGCTGCATGCATTTTATGAATATGACAGTGTGCTTTCGTGCCGCAGTTTTCAAGCTCAGTCCATGCTGTAATCCTGTAAACAGCCCTCTGCTATGCGTTGTTCTTGGTCTATGTCATCGATGACTTCATGAAAATACAGCATTGATCTTATTTACTTGGTGGGCGCAACTCATGTGTATCGAGTAGCTTAACAAGTTTCCAACGCAACGACACGAGTCCGCTTGGCTCGCGCGCACAAGTCGTAGGCCCTACTCGTATCCCGATGACGAGTATCTTAACCTCTAATGACTTTACTGTGCACAGCTATGTGCCACAGTTCAATAACAAAGTTATTTTTTTCCTTGAAAAGGAGCGAATTGGTTTTTCTTCCCCTACATGGCAAAGACATTCAACTGGCAGTGTAAATCAGGTAAGTCTACCATCTTTGTGAATAAAAGTGGTTGATTAATGTCTACATATTTCACTGGTATGTCCATTCCTTGAATTTGTTAATGTTTGTCTTATTTAAAAGAAGACAGTAAACAAAATATAAAAACTTATCCCTACCTCAATACGTGGATTCCCTCCATTACGAGTGAGGCATGCACTTAGCACCTGGGTCAGATTATACACTTTTCTCTTACCAACATTTGTTTATTTTACCACAGACAAAGTTAAGGTCAGGGGCGGACCTGGGACAGTGAACGACATAGTATAACACATGCATGCCATGGTTGTCAAGGAGTGAACGAGTAGGTGCTTGGGATTTAACGTCGTGCCTTTTTTGACAGTCATAAGACGACGAAGTAGTCGTTAGAGTGACTCAAAATCTTCATCACTGCAATTATATTTACCTATGCCTGCTAAAGCCATGGTTCTAGGGGCGAATGCGTTGCTACTTTTTTAGGCATTTACATGGACAGTTAGAATAAAACCTTAACCATAATAAACCAAACATTGGCCTAATTTTACCCTTTAAGAGCGATTACTTGCCAAGTGTAACATTTCGCAAAATATGTCGGTAGTGCTGTAAAAACAATCAAATAACACTGCCGTAACTGCCGTGAGATCTCTTTGGCTGAAATGTAAGGAAAAGAAATGGAACAAGAAAAAAATTTATTCAAACAATATATCACTAGAATAAAAATGTAAATGAGGTTTATAATGAAATATAAAACAGCAAGATAGTTATGACCACACGGTAAAAAGCAGCACTATTTCAGCTTTATCGCGGCACCGTATGTTATTTTTTAAGACTCATTAATTTAGACCTAATACTTTTTTTAAACAAAACCACATTTCTGAGTAAAACACACGGGCACTCGTACAGTGAAAACTTGGGTATCAACATTCGGTATATATAAATAACGTAATATACAGAGAGAGTTTTATGTGTAACAATTTCTTATTGGTCTCCTCGTGGCATCAAAGTTTCCCTGCAAAAGTTGATATTCCGGATATTCACCTCTATAACATGCTAGCACAAAAAATACGAATTTTAGTACTAGCATTAATATATTAGCACTGGACACCGACAAAAAATTTTTAACTCTGACACAGACATTTCGACTCAGCGACGGTAATCTTACCTCTGGCATAAATATACATGTATAGATGTATTTGCACTGGACACTAACAAAACATGTCAGGACTAGAAACAGAAATTTCAACAATGCCACTGATATTAGATGAAATATTCAGCAAGGATATAAAAATTTTATTACCAGGGTCAGTTGTTCGAAAGTGTATTAGCTAATTCTGGTATTGAGTCATATTTTATATTTAAATTTTTGGCCTAACTCAGCAGCCATAGCAGTTATTGAAAGAGCAACAGCAGCAGTTTTATCACTGACACTGATATTTTAGGAATCACACCAAAATGTTAACAGTAATATGGACATCGATTACAGCAGTATAGCACGGTAATTGTGGCACTAACACCATAAGTTACGGAATAACACCGTGACATAGCAGCAGTGATACCGTGACGTTAGCACTAACACCATGACATTATAACACTAATACCATGACGTTAGCACTAACACCATGATATTATAGCACTAATACAGTGGCGTTAGCATTAATATTATGACACTGGCACTAACACCTTGACGTTAGCACTAACTCCATGACAATAGCACTGACACAGTGACGTTATTGCACTAACATCGTGACGTTAGCACTATAACACCATTTAGTAATGATATTAACACCATAACCTTACAATAATTATTACTGTATCATTATTAAGGTCTTTAATAAATCTGACAACAAGGCGAACTGAAGTGATACATCTGAAGACATCGTCTGCCACTTCTACAACGGATTAACACTGATTAGACGTTTCTTGTACATAAGTGTGTATTTCAGTCACTACATAATATCGGTAACATTTATATGTATAAATATGGATAAGTATATGGAGTAATAAAGAAGATATATGTATATATGTCATTTTTGTCTTGTTCATCGAGTGAGACAGATGTATAGTACATATTATAGATGCAGAAATAATTAAGCCTCTCATAATCGGGACAGAATAAGTCACTTATCGCTTTCAAGTCTACATCAGTACGCCGAAGCACAATCGGTCATTGAG
Organism: Liolophura sinensis; assembly: GCF_032854445.1. Lineage (NCBI taxonomy): Eukaryota > Metazoa > Mollusca > Polyplacophora > Chitonida > Chitonidae > Liolophura > Liolophura sinensis. The sequence continues at coordinate 9,780,632 of NC_088296.1, read as the reverse complement.
GAAGACATATATGCGCACACCACAACATTGCAGGCTTTTTGTGCACTTATCTTAGTTTTTAATTTGAAAGATTTCTTAAATTTTTATGTGTCACAAAACTTTACCTAAAATACATGAAATGTGCTGAGTTATCCAAACTGCCGACGATTTCAATCCTTTCTAATTTAGCCACGTGGGCTTTGTTTGTAACGCTAACCGGGCATGCGTGCTCGACATGGGTACCAGGGCCCACATTTAGGAAACGTCTAAAGACTCGTGTCTAACATTCCAACAAAACTACAATTAAAACGTCTTGCTCTAGAAAGCTGAAAATTTGTACACTGATTCTGTATAGCAACACGATGTAAAAACCACAGACTGAACAGAAAGACATTATTTTTTATTTTTTTTGATTTTTATTTATTTATTTTTTTTTTTTTCATTATATATTTTGAAATAACGTATTTATAAGACAATGGCCAATAATAATGTACAACAGTTTATGTAAAGCTTTTCATAAATAATTAACGTCATATTGTGTGGTTTTCAGTCAGTTCAATTATTTAAGGTGACCCCCAATCATCCGTGACGAGAAAGTGTGGTAAGGATTCCGTTTTGACATGAACAAAAAAACCTGTCAGGGAAAAGACGATTTGGCAACAGCAATCTGAGCGTATATACTTATGATCGTGTAGTGCATTTTATTGTATTCTGTGGTAATGAATATGACACAGAAAATGTCCGTTTTTTTTAAACAAACCGTGAATTTTGAAACCAATTTGATCAGCAAACCGGATGTTCCTTTCAACCAATGAATGTAAAAATGATTAGATAATATGTTCTGGAAATTTGTTCAGTAAAGGATATACAACATATAAAAGGCAATAATGAAAATTGTCAGGAGACAATCTCTAAGTAAGTTGTTACTTAACGATTAGATATATGTATAATCCACGGCCAATTTTAAAAACGTTTCGACGTTGTTGTTGTTGTTGTTACGTTGTCAAAAATGGAATCATATCAAAAGGTGATAGAGTTTGTTCATATTAGATATACAACTACAAACTTGATAGCATGGGAAATGTTTTTCGACACGCCTAGTTCTCTATGGTGCCCTGTAAATCCACAGTAGATCAAACAACTGGCATTTTTGATCTTTCTGTTTTGCACAGAAAAAAAGGTAAACAGTAGAATTAATTACTGTGGTCTAACACCGTCCTAAAGTGTTTCACATTCGAATAAGATCTCACAAAAGATCAATGAGGTGACCTTTTTGAGTGGAATAGCGACTCGTGTCCAAGTCGTCTTGTTACCTTTCTCTTGTAGTCCATGAATGATACGCTAAACCACAAACTGTAATTGCAAAGACAAGGATGCAGAACGCACCCAACTTAACGTACGTCATACGGGAAAGGTTAGCCATATATATATATATATATATATATATATATATATATATATATATATATATATATATATATATATATATATATATATATATATATATATATATATATATATATATATATATATATATATATATATATCCACTTAGGCCCTATATATGAACATTGTCTTGTGTGCGTCAGAATAAACGGTACATGATGGGATCGACAATCAATACCTCACCACAATTTGTAGATTAGCATTTTGGCAACATGAACTGGCCCTGCCACAAGCACACACAGTAGGCCTATATGGGCACACACCTAATGACTCGACATTCTATCTGACAAAACTGCTAAGCATGACGCCAAAACTCAAGGATACATACATACACGCACGCATACATACCTTACCAAATTTACACAACAATGTTTTGCATGAATCGAGAGTGGCAGGACAAAAATAACATGTGTTCTGACTGCGTTGTAAAAGGACAAAGGGGAAATAGCCCAAGGCTCTCCACTCACGTAATATTACTGCCACGAGTAGACAAACTTGACCTGTGTGTCCTTAGCGACATGCCTGGGGCAGTTTAGGCTTAGTCGAACCTATAAGCCTATCCAGATGTCGTCAACAGCACTGTTCCAGGTGACATGATAGAATCATCCTATACTCACATGGAATAAGGATAATTCATATATTTGTCAAGTTTTGATATGCACAGTTTTCTTGCTGACATTGTTGAGAGGGGAAAAAAGAACGCGTGAAAACATTCTTTGGTGCTGAAAACAGAAGGAAAAAACCAAAGACTAATATAAAATTCAACAGTTATCTCCATTTTCATTACGCCTGTTTTGAATCTGGGAAACTGTTGTTGTAGAAAATGTAAGGGAAAAGTTTCGGATACGATATAGTGGAATTTTTCCATGTTTTATCGCCTCTGAAATTTGCCGTGTCCCAGGTCTGAGGTCGAGGAATCCTAATACTGTGAATATCGTCGTTAGAATCATCGTCCATAAGTCTCCGTCTGAAAACGCAAAAAAAGGTATATCAGCAAAGTTGACATACTGTTTTTACTGATTTTGTTATTTACTTATTGATTTATTTTTTTGTTCTTTAATTGTTCATTTCATTATTTGACTCTTGCGGAAACACAAGAGATAAATGTTATCTTGTTGATGAATTCGCGCGAGGTTGTTGTCGTCTACGTTGATGATTTTCTGGCCTGAACACCTGTGTAAACCCCCTGCTTTGAAATGGTGTCGTCCAAGGTGGAGTGTTGTGATGCAGGTATGTTCTGAAGAGCGCGTCTCTTGATTTTAGACCGGTTGAAGTTCAACGGAAAATCCCAAGTATGAATGTTCGAATGAGCAGATGGCCACCCGAGCCTCGTCGACCCTTACTGTCACCAAGGCATTAAGACATAAGCAATGATTTCATACAAAAAGGGCGGAAAGTTAAATGAAGACCATTGCCATAGCACTAATATCACATCAAAAGGGAATATGCGATAACCAAATTTTTTGGGTGTGACATCGTAATACCAGAACAATGGGTCACAATGGTAAAATAACGGCAATGGGAACGAGGATAAGCGAAATGAAATAAACCACTTCTTGGGGAGTAACATACAAATATTACAAAACAAAAGACAAAACGATCACAACGACAATGGCGATAAACAAGGCGCAAGCCACTGCACTAAGTATGGCGATTCTCTCTGAAAAACAAAAACAGACCAATATAAATATGTACTGTATTTTTTAAACAACATTTCATATTATTATACCTCATAGAGTGATTCATATTTTCCATTTGTCAAGGCAGTCACGTGATGTTCGGAAAAACATGACGTACAACGATCTTACGAACAAACAAAATATAGGGCTTTCGGTGACATATAGAGATTTTTGTGACACAGTGATTTGCGTGACAAAGTGAATTTTCTGACATAGTGATTTTTGTGACACACTTTCTGTAAATAAATGTGAGCGTTTGTTTTCGTTTGAAGATCCCATTGATCGTTTTTTATTTTATGCATTTGTTTGTTTTTATACGATTTCTTCAAAATTATTTCACTTAAACGAGGGCGGCCAGTATTATCGTAGAAAATCGATCAGAGCTCGGGGAAACCCCACGACCACCCGCAGGTTGCTGGCAGACTTTCTCACTTACAACAGAAACCTATGTGTTTTTCTGTGATCTGGGCCTTATTATGTAGCCCTCCTGTCTCTCACTAATCAATCAGGGCTAGAACATTAAGGCCTGTGTCCTTTCTTCCTGGTTAATAGTCAATGTAAAGGTTTCAAAACGGGTACTGACAACTGATCGCGTTCCTTTACCATTGACGTCACGTGGACAGGGGGCATGTCAAGGAGTTATTTTTGTACTTCCCCTCTCTTTAGAAATACTTATCAACGTCAAATAAGTAGTACGATGTTAATTTCCTAATGAAGTAAATCACTTTGAAAGACAAATAAGGCTGTATCCCTGTAGAGAATCTCACACACTTTTTATTCATCGGTATAGGCTATCATGAATCTACTGTTGTCAGACTGCACTAAACACTAAACAAATTGGACCAGAGAACAATAGGCTAATTTTAGGTGTGATTTGAGAACATAATACATAGTACTATGAAAAGTGAAGTGTATTGTTTTGGAAGGAGCGCAAATGTAGAAGTTATAAAAATAATAAAATAACCTGCCCAGATCATATAATATCCATCTTCCTCTCCGGCCGTACGTGGGAAGGTGTCCCAGCAACCTGTCGATGGTCATGGGTTTCCTCGGGGCTCTGCCTGGTTTCCTCCCACTATAATGCTGGCGGTCGTCATAAAGGTGAAATATTCTTCACTACGGCGTGAAACCTCAATCAAATAGATAAATAAAGAATATTCATTTAATATACAAAAGACGCACACTATAAAATTGACTTTGAACTTGTTGAGGAATTAGTATAATTTAAACCAGATGCTGCTTGGCGCAGTGCAATTGGTTTGTCACCACGTGACGCACATTCACCAAGCATCCTACAGCGTTACAACATAGTTACACTTACATGACTTCTCGTGAAACTGAAGTTGAGTGCACCTGCGAGTGCTGGCTTGTGCGAATTTAGAGGTGATATATGGGGATTGCACTGGGTACATAGCGTACAAGCTAATAGATTGTTGTTGTTGTCAGTGGTAATGATAATATTGACTATTATGGTAGTGCCATCGTTGTCATTGTAACTTTTCTGTTGCCTTCATGTTTACTTTTTGGACACGTAATGGCTAAAATGTTCCCAGCGTTGCGCTAAACAATAATAATACATTAATGTATTCAATCAATCATTCATTAATTCATTCATTCACTCATATTTAGGTCCACCCCTGCCTTTGAATGAGTCTGGTCCCGATAACACAGTTGGTAGAGCGTCACACCTAAGACCTTAAAAGAGGAAGTTTTAACTTCCACGCTTGGCGTTTAGCATGAAGAGGATAGTGCAACGACTGGTTGACCCGTACCAGTATAATGGCTCGGGCGGTGCGGCTTACTTGCCTTCGGTAAGACGTCTCATTGAAGCAGCACTAGACAAAACAGCTGTGGAAATCCGTCATGCAACAAGGAAGTATACATTATATGCACTCTAACGATTCCTTCATCTTCATATGACTGAAAAATTGTTAAGTTAAACCCCAAGCGCTCACTCACTCACTCACTCCTTTAATGAACAATGCCGTACTGTTACAGCATTTCATGCAGGTATAGGTCTGTGCTTAAATTGCCGTCAGATTCCTAACTTGAACTTTTCTTTAAGTCCACGGACATGTGTGCATCGAAATGACTGATGATGATAGTACGAACTATTGTCATCTTCAGGTTTGTATTTAACTTTATTTACTATGGTTAAAAAAACAAATTATAAAAACCAGCTGATTTATTACCAAGTACATGTAATTAACCAATATCTTCTGTCTGCACGTTGAGGTCAAAATGAATCTCCGTAGTCAACTATTTGACTACAGACTGCAATACAGTGGGATTTGAACCCAGGCCTCCCCTGTCCACAGAAAGCTTGGACTGTTGGTGTTAATTATTTATTTATTTTATTGGTGTTTTACGCCATAATCGAGAATATTTCACCTATACGACGTCGAGGAGTATTATGGTAGGACAAAACCATAATGACATGTTACCTCTTCTATAGGACATGACATCTTGTATATCCTGTGTAAAAGCGTAAAGTCTGTGTGGGCTTCACTCTCTCCTCACCCGTGACGGCCATTTTGTTTGTTTACAATGAGCGAGTGTATGTTAATATACGGTTCTGAACTCAGCTCATTTTTCAGGTTACTAGTTGTTTTAGCATATTCTGAATTTTTGTAAGATGCTCCAGTAGAATTACCGAGTATAATTTTTCACTTTGTTAAGACAAGTTTTGATATAAGCAAGGAATGTTTGAGGACTGTTTTTTGCGTGACATTTCCCTACGCTCCCAGAGCTTGGAGTCGGGAGTAGGGGGACATTCAACTGTGTTTTTTATTAGTTGGGTAATATTGCTCCTGAGAATATATTGTTAAGTACACAAAATCGCCTTGGTCATGCTGATCGAAAGAATTCTTACCCACGACCTGCACTTGACATTGCGTGATGTGGAAGTGGGAATAGCCATACCCCAAACTGTTCGATCCCTTGATAGCTTTTTTGTCAGTTTTCCTTATCCAATGTGCATATTTGGTGCTTTGTAAACTTCAAGAAAAACGCTCTCACATAAGCGCAAAAAGCTCTTAGGGGAGCCTACATCAGTTTTGACGTAGGCAAACGGTAAACATCTAACTATGTAATAATACATCCTTTAGTGAATACCACTATATTTAGTCGTAAATATATGGATGATTGGTTTCTGAAAGTTGTGTCATCTCCCACCACACTCAATACCAAGCCTAATACATCAGAACACATGTTGTGTTTGGGTGATACGTCAGCGAAAGTGAAGTATATGGCAAATCCACTTGGACTGTCATTGTCTTTGTGCCAGATTAAAGAAGTATGTGTTACAGCCAATACTAACTTATGTTAATTGATCTTGTGGCATTCTCTGTGCTGGATCAGTGTGTTGGTTTCGGATATAACTATCGACACTCCAGCTTATAACTGACTGATGACCTGTATTTAACTGAGTGAGTGCTTGGGGTTTAGCGTCGTACTCAACAATTTTTCAGTCATATGACGACGAAAGGGTGCATGTACGTGTAATGTGCCTCTTTGTTGCAGGACGGATTTCCACCGCTCTTTTATCTAGTGCTGCTTCACTGAGACGACTTACCGAAGGCAAGTAAGCCGCCCCGCCCGAGCCATCATACTGATACGGGTCAACCAGTCAACCATTCCCTTCATGCTGAACGCCAATCCAGGAAGTTACAGCTTCCTCTTTTAAAGTCTTAGGTGTGACTCGATCAAGGATTGATCCTGGATCTACCGGTCCCGAAGCGGACGCTCTACCACTTGTGCTATCCGTGCCGGTATGTATGATTGGTGTTCACAGTACCATCTCTTCCCTTTTCAGGGACCGGCCCCGATAGCTCAGTTGACAGAGGGTCCACTTCGGGGACGGTAGATCCACGGTCAATCCTGGGTTGAGTCACACCTAAGGCTTTAAAACAGGAAGTTGTAACTTTCTCACGTTCAACATGAAAGGGATACCGACTGTTTGGCCGTATCAGTATAATGGCATCTTATACTTGCCTTCGTTAAGTCGTCTCAGTGAAGCAGCACTAGATAAAAGAGAGGCCGAAATCCGTCCTGCAACAAGGAGGCACATTACATGCACTCTAAGGATTCCTTCATCGTCATATTACTGAAAAATTGTTATGTACGACGTTAAGCACTCACTCACATCCCTTTTCAGGAATATTCATTTCTGGGATCAATTGAATATGGGTCACGACGTGTTCTACACTGATTGGTGGCCGCTGGAAAGCTGGTTTGACGAGACTACTTTGTTTTTCCGTGCCTGCCACATAGGAAGGGGAAGATGCCGAAATTCAAGGGCGTGTATTGGGGCTCTGCAAGAACTGTGTTACAGATATTTTATCAACTGTGTATATATTGAGATTCCGTGTGTTACCTCCAGTTTAAAGATATCAGAAATTCGGTGAGTTACCTCTTCCGAAATTGTATATCTGAAGAACAGCAAAACGGACTTGTACAGTTCCCAGATTTCAACACTATTTATAACAATGATTTCATACACTCAACACTTCATTCTGTCCAAATGTGAGCTATGTAGTCGTCCTGTTTGCGGAAGGGTCCAATTTTTAGAAAGCACTAGCTTAGCTGGCAGCCATTTTGGCCTGTCAACATTCAGTTGTAGGGCTGACCCTGAATGGCATTATGCAGAGTTATGCTGTAGGTCGATTACTGGTAGTGATGTGTTGCCCGTGGTACACAAAGCCGGGACAATCCAACCAGGGATCGCTGTTTGTTTCTTTGCTTACTTGTATACTTTGTTTACCACGCTTGCCTGCCTGAACCAAATATAAACACTTGTATATAAGCGACAGATGAATATTTATGGATGAAGTGACTGCATGTTGTATTAACGCCACACACAGCAGACATTACAGCCTTCCCAAAGATCACGGATAATTGAGGGTGTAACTTGACACACTTAGCCAGTAAGGACAGCCCCATGCAGGGCGGCTGATACATTAGCCAGGGTTGTCTGTGTGAAGTTTACACAGACACTAACCTACTTCTACAGGGGACAGCTTAGGTATCTCCTGTCCAGTCTGGTAGGTTGTCTTTATATTGTACCGCTACGATGGTGCCAGCCCTGTATCTGTCTAGACATGTATGTCACATTTCTGGTGCGCAACCAAGTCAGCACTTACAGTTTAAACATTGTGTGTTTTATCCGTCTTAATCGCACGATACAGCAGCATTATTGTCGTCTGTACTCCTGTGGTTCCTCACATTAACACAAAACACTGGAAGGTAAAAAAGGTTGACCTGTTACAAGTTTTTTTCAGATAGAGAAACTTTAGACATTCGCCCTGATTATCATATTATGTCTGGTTCTCTTCACTACCACTGTAGTCCAGACATTTGACTCGATTATCATACAGGGTGATGCTTCCTTCACTATCGCTATAGTCCAGATGTTTGACCCAATTATCTTATACCTGAAGTCCCACCATTTCTGTTATAGATGTTAGCTAATTGGCTGGTCTTACCTTTAAATCAGCAGCACTGATTGTTTCACACAACAATCTGATCTTCATGGATGGAGCTTTTATAAAGATCAAACACATCCGGCCAAACTGGCTTGACCAGATGTTTGTCAAAAAAAATGTCCAGTACATGATAAATGCTAGAATCGTCAAATGTCTAACTAAGCAGTTATTTCTACTCGGGGAAGCGAGGCGCTCAAACTCTCATATACCATATGTATAGTAAAGCCGCTTCAGCAATAGCGACAAAAAATACTGTACCCCATATGTTTTTGAAAGAGAGAAACAGGCACTGAACTGCAGATGGAGACTGTGTGCTGTGTTGAAATTTTATATTTTCGTAAATGGGAGGACCTGTATTTGTACCAGTCTAAGTAATTAGCTGGTTTTATTTCAGTGAAAAACCGAGGGTGTAATGGCTGAAAGCAAGGAAAATCGTGAAGAGGTTCTCACATGTCCGATTTGTGTGGAAACATTCCGGAAACCAGTAATGTTACCTTGTCAGCACAGTTTTTGTAGAGAGTGTATTGGTGTGTATGCTGACAAATCTAAACCTGGACAGACAGATGAGGTCTCCTGTAGCACGGGGAGTGAGGGTGTTGACCAGCTGATCTCATGCCCTGTATGTCGGACACCAACCAGTCTGGGGAGAGAAGGTGTAGCTGGTCTGCCTCCCAACTTTCATCTGGCTGAAATAGTGGAGAGGCTCTCTTCTGCCGTGAAGATTGAGGATGACACCCCATATTGTTCTCTGTGTGAGGATGATAATCAGACTAAAGCTGTAAAGTTTTGTACTGACTGCTGTTTCCTGTATTGTAAAGACTGTCTGGCTACTTTTCATCCCATGAGGGGGGCTGTTAAATGTCACCGGCTGATTTCATCCCTGGAGTACCACTCTCAGGAAACCTCACAGCGACAGACCGGGGGCAGGGATGAAGAAGCAACTCCGCAAGTGTCATGTGCGAGCCATGGTCAGCCATTCTGCTTGTACTGTGTACCCTGTCGGATGGTGATCTGTGTGGGGTGTGTGGTTGACCATCCGAAACACGCTATGCAAGATATACCATCTGCAGCTGAGAATGACAAGGTAATGCGAAAAAGCCATTCTTATATCAGCCAACAACCAAAATGGATGTTCTGGGTCATTAATTGTAACGTCAATTCCCAATACAATGATTAATACGAAAAACTAAAAAATTGTGTAAGTTTAAAATTACTTTGGAATCATGCAAAGAGAAATAGTAAACAGTTTTCAATGATGTTAGAAAGACGCAAGGATGCTCTAAGCGAATGACTTAAATCACAATCTAAATCGTGCACCACGCTAGTATATAGGTCTATAGTCAATGTAAATATGTCATGATTTGGAACTATATATTGACCCATAGTTTGTAGTGAAGAAAGGGGCTTTTTTGTCTTGTACTGTAGTGAGTCACTTGAAAAGTAGATTTTGTAATGTAGCATCTTTTCCATTACAGCCAGCTGTGTTGAACAAGACTTGCAAACTGGAGAAAGTGCTACAAGAAACTAAAGAATCACTGTCAGGAGTTTTGAGGCTGCACAATAAGATACAGGTTGGTATTTTTGATGACGTGGTCAACATGTGATTTATTGCACTCGTTGACTCATTTTGCATATGTAATTTATTGCCATCATTTACAAATTCAGGAAACATACAGCTGTTAATTATGTACCAACAACTCCAATAGATACATCATTGCTGATCATACACTGTCATAATATCTATATTGTATATACGTACTCCACATATGTGATGGGGACTGGCCCCGATAGCACAGTTGGTGGAGTGTCCGCTTAGATCCAGGGTCAAACCTGGGTGAAGTAACGCCTAAGACTTTAGAGGAAGAGGAAGTTGTAACTTACTCCCTTGGTGTTCGGCTTGAAGGGGATAATGCAACGACTGGTTGACCCGTATCAGTATAATGGTTCAGGCGGGCCGGCTTACCTGCCTTCGGTAAGGCGTCTCACTGAAGCAACTAGATAAAAGAGCTGTGGAAATCTGTCTTGCAATAAGGAGGCACATTACATGCACTCTAAGGATATCTTCATCGTCATATGACTGAAAAATTGTTTAGTACGACCTTAAATCCCAAGCACTCGCTCACCCATATGTGATGGTGCGACACCTGGGATTAATAGACGTCTCTTAATCCAAGGGTGACACTCTTGGTGTTTGAACCAAACCACTGGTGATCACAGCATAAGGGCGGCACCATCTCACCCTGCACGGACCACCAGTTGTGATATTGAACCAACAACGTTTCTGAGTCGAAATATGAACCCCAAAAGACTGAAGTGAAATCCCCTCCAGCCAGGAAGTACATTGTAGATACAGTTGTGTATAATCTCTTGAACACACCTGTAATGGTGAGGATGAGATAATAAACATTCTTTCTGTTTGTCAGGAAACTCAGGAACTTCACACTCAAGAGGTTGAAAGGGCTTATTGTGCAGCCTTGGAAGCCTTACAAGCCTGGAAACAACAGTCCTTAGATGGCATAAAAACCCGCTATTCACAGTGGAGTGTGGAGTGTAGTGCTATACTCAAACATTTCCAGCTACAGGCCCAGGAAATGGAGAGGATGGTACAGGCTTCCAAGGATTTAGTAGCGTCAATGGACGTCAAGTTTTTACAGGTAAGTTAGTCATGCACAATCTCTAACATTGGTTCAGCTACCTCAACTCCAGTTAAATACTCATTTACCTTTGTCACATTATTGAACCTGTGACCAGCCTCATACAGTGACACTAATGAACAGTGATGAGGTGTTCAAATCCATCTCATGTTGCCAGATCTAGTTTTAGCTCCAGGGTTTAACTGCTTCACTTAGTTCAGTGGTTCTCTCCGGTCGCCTTCTATTGTTCTATCCATAAACGTAACCGCTCTGCGATTAGACTAATAAACAACTCCACGATCCTATCTATGTAATATTAAAAAAGAGCACGTTGTTTGATGTTTTTCGAAATGACGTGTGAATACGAACAGTAATAAAACCCTTATCAGTGTTTGAACCAATAAATTAACCAATGTACAAACCATATATAGACAACCATATCTCAGTTGATGTCCCCCAGGCTCTGCCCAGTTTCCTTCAACCACAATGCTGAATGCCGTCATATAAGAGAAATATGTTGAGCACGACGTAAAACACCAATCAAACAAACCATCATGTTGTGGCTCATTATGTTGTCCAAATTTTCAGTCATCTGGATGATATCGACTGCTTCCTGATCAGAAAGTTCAGACCCACAGGCGATAAGCCATTAACACACGGCTACTTTCACAAGCTTGTAACACACAAAATATGATAGCGTTTACTATGTTTGAGGTATTTGTTTTTGTGCAGTTTTGAACATCATCTTTACTTTATGAACAAGTATATTTCATTTAAACCTAAATTTTGCTATAGGCTATTGTTTTCATAAACATGCCGTAAAATAACCATAAAACAGCCGTAACAAATTACAACTAACAGGAAGTCCAGAATTAAACCATTTTTTCATTATGCTGATATCATTGGTTTATATCTCTCTTTAGAACACTTCTACCCTGATCTTCTGATTTATAGGCTTTGCACAGCTGTTACGCGAAGGGGAGATAACTCTAGTGTCTTTCACTATTATAAAACTTTCTGCCAAAACAATTGTGAAATTGATAAGTGATTGCTTCTCTGACAGTAGCATAGAATTAAATCCTTATCACAAGGTAGGATTTATACAATCACTAACTTCAAGTTGTTTACTCTTTTACTTGTACGCGGTGAAACAAATGGTTTCATTTTCAACAAAGATTGGGTGATCGGGAAATCTTTGGGTCAAAATTGTACTGTAAAAAGCTCCATAGAATTTATTACACTGGAATTTAGAGCTGATTTTGACTGTGTGATTGACTAGGAAGTGGTCTAATTGTGAAAGGGAAGAGCCAATGGCCCCTGGTGAAAGTATACCTGAATTCTTTTTAAACCTGGGACAGATATTAGTAGTGTTGAAAGTAGAATATTTTATTGCTTTACCAGCCATTTGGAAAAGTAAAGATACAAGTATGTTGTCCATTAGATGGTCTAACCATGTGAGAGAAAAGAAACTCAATATTTCTGCCAGGATTACAAATATATTGGCTAAAATGAGCAAACCAGGTGACCCAGAGTTTAGAACGAATAGAGTAGGTAAAGAATCTTTGTTTCAGTTTTTATGATTGCATGATTTTATACGATGCTCAATTCTGTTTGTTGACAGGGTTCCACAGACTTCACCAAAACGTATGTATAAATGTGTTATACCTCTCTAGGTTTGTTATACATGTGCACATGACAGTTGTCAGCAGATGTGTTTCTGTAACACCGAGTAACAGCACTGTAGTTGTCCAAAACATGACCCAAGTGTAAAATATATCTAGTGTTCAAACATACATTTCTTCAGACAAATCAGACCTAACCTGCTAGGTACATCATGACATTTTCATAACTGTGTGATACACAGGATTACCACACAACTGTGTTTCTTTGTTTTCTGTCCTCTGTTCACAGAATTGATGACCAACTGAATGAGATAAGAGCCGATCTGGAGAAACATGAGGTCAGCAGACAAAAGCTTCTAGATTCTCTACAACATGACCAAGTTGTTCCTAGACAGGTGACTGTAAAAGAAACAGTGCAAGAACGTCAGGACTTAGAAGCAGCAGTCGGTGGACCAATGTCACCCCTATGTGTTAAAAGTAGGTTCTTATATGTATAAAAGGTGTACAACAGGGTGTGCTCAGAGGACATAAACGACTTTAGGGTTTACACTAGGATGTGCATCAAAGACACAAACATAAAGTGGAGAAGGGGCACAGTTGTGCGTGTGCAAAACAAATGGCAGACTGTGTTAAGAAGAAAACAAACCAAAATGAGCTGTAATACAGCAGGGGGCACCCAAAAAATGAACAGTATACTAAGAGTAACAAAGGTGAGAAGAGTTTACGAAAAGCATAGATAGTTTGAGGTCTACATTAGTGTGTGAACAAAACACAAACTGATGTCGGACTTACGATAGGGTGTAGGCAAAAGACACAACTAATGCAGTGTAGAATAAGGTGTACACAGACAACACAAACTAATGTCAGGCATGCATTAGGGTGTGCAAAAAAGATACAAACTCATGTGAAGCATGCATTATTGTGTGCAAAAAGGATACAAACTCATGTGAGGCATGCATTAGGGTGTGCAAAAAAGATACAAACTTATGTGAGGCATGCATTAGGTTGTGCAAAAAGGATACAAACTCATGTGAAGCATGCATTAGTGTGTGCAAAAAAGATACAAACTCATGTGAAGCATGCATTAGGGTGTGCAAAAAAGATACAAACTCATGTGAGGCATGCATTAGGGTGTGCAAAAAAGATACAAACTGAAGTGAAGCATGCATTAGGGTGTGCAAAAAAGATACAAACTAATGTGAGGCATGCATTATTGTGTGCAAAAAAGATACAAACTCATGTGAGGCATGCATTAGGGTGTGCAAAAAAGATACAAACTAATGTGAAGCATGTATTAGGGTGTGCAAAATGGATAACTCATGTGAAGCATGCATTAGGGTGTTTAAAAAAGATACAACCTCATGTGAAGCATGCATTAGGGTGTGCAAAAAAGATACAAACTCATGTGAGGCATGCATTAGGGTGTGCAAAAAAGATACAAACTGAACTGAAGCATGCATTAGTGTGTGCAAAAAAGGTATAAACTCATGCGAGGCATGCATTAGGGTGTGCAAAAAGGATACAAACTCATGTGAAGCATGCATTAGGGTGCGCACAAATATAAATTTATGTCCAGCATTAATTAAGGTGTCTACAACAGACAAAAACTAATATGAGGTATACAGTAAGTTACGCCCAAAACGTGATATTAACATTTTTGCTGACGACACGTCACTATTGGAAGAGATCAATAATTTAAGTGACTCACAGGCTAAACTAAATCGAGATCTTGATCGTTTGTCAAAATGGGCAAGTCAATGGGTTATTAACTTTAAAGCTCTTAAATCTGTTTACTTGTTTATATCTTTAAAATGTAACCCTTGCAATCCTAATTTAATGTAAAGAGCGTTCGGTCCCACAAACACCCCGGCATCATTCTGCAATATAATGGTAAGTAAAACAAACACATTCGAGCTGTAGTAAAGAAATCAAACAGGACATTAAGCATTTTCTACAGAGTAAAGAAAACTCTCTCCAGAAAATGTCTCGTCACTCTCTCCCAAAGCTTATTAAGGTCGTCAATCAAATATGGCAATGTTCTGTACGACAACTCTAGCCTTAAATCGGCAAACTCTCTTGAAGCTATCCAAAGATGCCTGGCATTTCTCTGTACTGGAGGATAATGTCAGACATCATACAATAGTTTATTAAATGAACTCTAATGGGAATCTTTACATAATCGATGTCGATGCCATAGAATCCTTCCATAAAATTGTAAATGGACTCTCCCCTATCTAAAAAGGATATTAGATGGCAGAAATATCACTGATACAAACACATACAACCTGTGAAACAGGGACAATGTTCGACTTTTTAAAATTTGCATTCAATTATTTTCCTCCTCTTTCTTCCCCAAAACTCTCAAAGATTGGGACATTTTTACTGTCTCATATCCGCAATGCCTCAGTTGGAAGAATAAAGCAATTTCTGTTTTTCAAGAAAAATAAAGAACTCGCTCAACTGTACAACATGTTCGATTAGTACCACTCTGTTATTCAATGCCGAATGAGAATGGGACTTAGCGCTCTGAATGCTGATCTTTTTAAGTACAATTTAAGCAATGTTTGCATGTGCCCAAATTGTAATCATTTATGTGAAAATTTAGTTCATTATTTCTTTGAATGCCCCTAATGTGCCACTCAAAGACTGCGTATGCTCGAACAAATTACATCAACAATATCTCCAAGCGTAAACTACTCAATATTGATTCTTTCGTGTTTAAAATATGTCGGTAATATAGTATTATTTGGATCCGATGATCTAAAACCTGACAAAAACAAAATTGTCTTAAAAACTATGCATAAATTTATTGCAGAATCAAAGAGATTTGAAATCGATGGGTAACATGGAAATTTGTTTCTTATATTAAATGATAATGATAAATATTATTTCAGTAAGTAGTCATTATGTCCTTGCATTATAGCCTCATTTTATTACATATGGTATGATTCATTCTTTTGTAGTGTACATACTTGTGTTGTTACATATATTACACACATATGTGTATAGTCCTATTCGGTCTATTATCTGTCTATATCGTTTACTTTTATTTATGTTTGTAACCAATTCCTTGTCGTGTCCTATATTTATGTATATGTTGTTGAGGAGACCCCCGAGTGGCATTACATTGCAAAGACACAAATTAATGTGGGGTATATACTAGGGTGTGTACAGAGAGCACAAACTATTGTGGGACATACAGTAGGGTGTGCCCAAAAGATACAAACTGATGTGAGGCATACAAAGGGGGTGGGCACAGAAAACACAAACTAATGTGAGGTATACAATAGGGTGTGTACAGAGAGCACAAACTATTGTGAGGCATACAGTTGGGTGTGCCCAAAAGACGCAAACTAATGTGAGGTATACAATAGGGTGTGCACAGAAAAC
This sequence comes from Liolophura sinensis, assembly GCF_032854445.1. Classification (NCBI taxonomy): domain Eukaryota; kingdom Metazoa; phylum Mollusca; class Polyplacophora; order Chitonida; family Chitonidae; genus Liolophura; species Liolophura sinensis. The sequence continues at coordinate 9,764,400 of NC_088296.1, read as the reverse complement.
ACAAACTGATGTGAGGTATACAATAGGGTGTGCACAGAAAACAGGAACTAAGGTGAGGTATACAATAGGGTGTGCACAGAAAACACAAACTAATGTGAGGTATATAGCAGGATGTGTACAGTTAGAACAGGGCAGTAGGTACTGTACCCCTCGGTGTCTGGGTGATGTTTACCTCATGCTTACAAATCAGCAAGTGTGCTGTTAGAACAGGACACATGGCAGGGTACCCCTCACTGTCTGGGTGATATATATATATATCATGTGTACCAATCAGCAAGTGCACTGTTAGAACAGGACACATGGCAGGGTACCTCTCACTGTATGGGTGATATTTACCTCGTGTACAAATCAGCAAGTGCACTGTTAGAACAGGACACATGGCAGGGTACCTCTCACTGTCTGGGTGATATCTACCTCGTGTACAAATCAGCAAGTGCACTGTTAGAACAGGACACATGGCAGGGTACCTCTCACTGTCTGGGTGATATTACCTCATGCGTACAAATCAGCAAGTGCACTGTTAGAAAAGGACACATGGCAGGGTGCCTCTCACTATCTGGGTGATATTTACCTCGTGTACAAATCAGCAAGTGCACTGTTAGAACAGGACACATGGCAGGGTACCTCTCACTGTCTGGGTGATATTTACCTCATGCGTACAAATCAGCAAGTGCACTGTAAGAAGAGGACACATGGCAGGGTACCTCTCACTGTCTGGGTGATATTTACCTCATGTACAAATCAGCAAGTTCACGGTAGAGACACATGGCAGGGTACCTCTCACTGTCTGGGCGATATATACATCATGTGTACAAATCAGCAAGTTTCACTGTTAGAACAGGACACATGGCAGGGTACCTCTCACTGTCTGGTTGATATATACATCATGTGTACAAATCAGCAAGTGCACTGTTAGAACAGAACACATGGCAGGGTACCTATCACTGTCTGGGTGATATTTACCTCATGTACAAGTCAGCAAGTGCACTGTTAGAACAGGGCACATGGCAGGGTACCTCTCGACTGTCTGGGCGATATATACATCATGTGTACAAATCAGCAAGCGCACTGTTAGAACAGGACAACATGGTAGGGTACCTATCACTGTCTGGGTGATATATACATCATGTGTACAAATCAGCAAGTGCACTGTTAGAACAGGACACATGGCAGGGGTACCTCTCACTGTCTGGGTGATATATACGTCATGTGTACAAATCAGCAAGTGCACTGTTAGAACAGGACACATGGCAGGGTACCTCTCACTGTCTGGGTGATATATACATCATGTGTACAAATCAGCAAGTGCACTGTTACAACAGGACACATGGCAGTGTACCTCTCACTGTCTGGGTGATATTTACCTCATGCGTACAAATCAGCAAGTGCACTGTTAGAACAGGACACATGACAGGGTACTGCAAGTTTGCAAAATCAGCAAGTGTACTGTTAATACGGATAACATTTTATTCCCCTGAGTGCAGGGCAAAAAAGATACAAACTAATGTGAGGCATTCAACAGGGTGGGCAAAACAGATACAAACTAATGTGAGGCATGCAATAGGGTGGGCAAAACAGATACAAACTAATGTGAGGCATGCAATAGGGTGGGCAAAACAGATACAAACTAATGTGAGGCATGCAATAGGGTGAGCAAAACAGATAAAATTAATTTGAGGCATACAGTACGATGTGCACATAGGATATAAACTAATGTGAGGCATACAGTAGGGTGTGCACGGAAGACGCACACTAATGTGAGGTACATGTATATGAGAGGATGTTCCCAGA